>NW_013665813.1:279082-283721 GCF_000517525.1 Limulus polyphemus | reverse complement strand
CACTATATCATTACTCCGGAATGATACAAATGTGCATAAAAAGTAACATAATGTTATAATAGTATTGTGTGCACTATATCATTACTCCGGAATGATACAAATGTGCTTAAAAAGTAACATAATGTTATAATAGTATTGTGTGCACTATATCATTACTCCGGAATGATACAAATGTGCTTAAAAAGTAACATAATGTTATGAGGTTTCCACTTGTTCCTCCCCTAGTGGCTCAGCGGTAAGTTTGAAGGCTTATAACGCTACAAAACGGGCTTCGATGCTCGCCGTGTGCACAATACTGATAGCCCATTTCGGTAGTTTTGCGCTTAACAAATAAACGTTTCCATGTAAATTCGAGTGAGTTGCCCTCTATTGAAACTTACTGTAATCTGTTTGTGTGAATCTTTTTCTTCTTCTTTAATTACGGTGATTTCGATAATTTTTCATATTTTCATTATTTATATTACTTTTAAACGAAATTACGCCAAATCATTTGAAAGTGTGTCTTTTTATTACTCAACCAAACTTTGTGCAGTTCAATAAAAAGGTTTTACATTATTATGCTAAACTTCACGAACCCAAAACTATAACCAGCTTATTCAAAAACGAAATCCAAAAATCTTATGTTATTCAAGAAACAAACTTTACAGAATAAAGTATGTTATACATTTAGCATATGATAAGAGTTTATTTTTTATTTTTGTGCGAGAGGCAATAATGCAGTGAGTGAAACAGAAGCTTTAATATGTATATAGTGCCATAGGAAAATCAGATTCCTGCAAGATGGCCGACCATAGATGTATACATACACACACACACACGATATATATATATACAAGAAAGGCAAATGAAGTCGTTGAACGGCTGAGTCTAAGCTATAAACAAGCCATGCTCAGCGTAATGTGAAGCCTTAAATCTTTTATACTTCTTGCAGGTTTTCTTTATCATAGCCTGTGCATTCTACCATTAGTTAGTTCTGACGCTGTTAGTTCAATGTCACGTGAGAATGCAGTTGACGCGAGTTACCCTTCTCAGTTGCAAACAAAATTCTCCATCTCTAAGTCGTGCCAAAAGAGTAAACCCAAGCAATCGATCGCACCATGAGAGCGCTGGGATGAATGGCGAACGCGTGGGTTACGAGTGTTGTCATTAATCAGAGATTTCCTTATAAATTTATTCAGCTTTTGACTAAATCAAATTACGCTGGAACTTTAATTAACTTTTGTTCAATAGCCAGCAAATCACAAAGAGCAGTTATATTCCAATTGCTTCTTTTTTAAATAACGAAACATAAATTTAACATTTAATAAAAATCTTATTTACTCGGTAAACAGTTATTTTAGTTCACTCAGGATTTTAAACATATCAAAATTAATGTTGCTTCTTGTCAATCGTATCTGAGTACAATCAAAATGATTGCCAACATTACTTTCGGAAGTTCTACATAACAATAATAAGCTTTTAAATAACACAGGATATGCACACAAAAAACATAATTTTTTGAAATTACCTTTTATCCTGTAATAAACTTGTTTGATTATCTCTTTCAAAATTAAATATACGAAATGATAAATTAAAGTCAGATGTTTATTTATTTGTTTGTAATTAAGCACAAAGCTACACAATGGGCTATCTGTGCTCTGCCCACCACGGGTATCGAAACCCGGATTCTAGCGTTGTAAGTCCGCAGACATACCGCTGTGCCACTGGGGGGCTAAAGTCAGACAATCTTTGTTCAAGAGACTTTTTGTAAATTTTCGCACTTCTAATAATATTCTAAAGTACTTTTCTAGTTTCAGTAATAATTATATTTTTCATTATTCTTACAAAAATCTTACTGCTATAATATTAGAATACGCTAATTAACTTGTACTGTACAATCCGAAAACTACAGATAAAATATTCGATGAACAGAAAAATATATTAAAACTGGTAACTTTAAGATCGATATTTCAGCCATTACTACAAGATTACCGGTCAATATAAGTATAATCTGTCAGGTTGTTATCCGTAAGAGTGTTTTATTAACAAAATTCTGAAAGCCTTTAATTACCATAGATTGTGTGCTCATTTTTCGAAAATCAATTAAAATATATGAAAATTACACTTGTCGTTCAAAGTTGATGTTTACTTGAGGTATCAGACAGTCGGTGAAATAGATGATTACGGTATTGTCAAATCACGCTCCTGTCTCTATTCTAACTTCTATAATAATAGGAAAAAATATATAATTTCCTTTCGTGGCAGGCAATCGTTTTGGTTTAGTTATTTTGAGCAGCTAAAATGACGGTCTTTAGTTCTAGTGCTACTTATTTCACATATGTATCTAAGTAACCAATAATTTTCAACATAGTTGATTTATATATATATATATATATATATCTGTTATGTTTGTTTGGTATACTTCAAAGTGTAATGTCGAGAATCGAATATTGATTTGTTTAATCACGTAGTAACCACAAAATGAAAGTATGAACAAAATCATCATATTTTGCAGTGATTATTAACCGCATAAGCTTCAAATTCTTACAATATAACCCAAACAAAGTGTTATTCCCTAGTTCCCTTCTACAAATATAAGACATTTGAAAACAAAATAAGAGAGAATGACCAATGGCATATCTTATACATAAATTCAATAGGCCGCTATCTGAACTATGACTCTCTTAAGGTAGCCAAATGCCTCACCATCTAATTAGTGACGCGCATGAAGGGATTAACGAGATTCCTACTGTCCCTATCTACTATCTAGCGAAACCACAGCCAAGGCTTGGAAAAATCATAGGGAAAAGTAATTGTTTGTACTTTGTGATTTTGTTACAAGAGAGACTTCAAAAACTAGGATTTATTCTCTATTCATAATTTCACTCCTAATATAGTATTACATATCTTTGAATAAAAATAAATACGTGTCTTTTCTATATGCATAAACTTAAAACGTAATCTATATCGTATTAACAAATATAGGTTAAACGTAGCGAAAGTTTACAGAGAGTTTTTCGTAACAAGGCGTATGAATATGAAATAAATTAGAATTGTAATATTGTATTACACACCCTTGAATAAAAATGAATATGTGTCTTTCCTATATGCCTACGCTTAAAAATGTAAATCTATATCGTATTAACAAATTTAGGCTAAAAGTAGCGAAAGATTACAGAGAGTTTCGGCATAGCCAGGTGGTTAGGGAGCTCTATTCGCAATCTGAGGGTCGCGGGTTCGAATCCCCGTTCCACCAAAAATTCTCGCCCTTTCAGCCGTGGGGGCGTTATAATGTTACGGTAAATCCCACTATTCGTTGGTAGAAGAGTAGCCCAGGAGTTGGCGGTGGGTGGTGATGATTAGTTGCCTTCCCTCTAGTCTTACACTGCTAAATGAGGGACGGCTATCGCAGATAGCCCTCGTGTAGCTTTGCGCGAAATTCAAAAACAAACAAACAGAGAGTTTCTAGTAACAAGGCTTATGAATCTTAAATAAATTAGAAACAGAAAGTAGTGTACTGTAAGATATATGAAGTATTTGGTTCGTAAACATTGTGAATTAACCAAATCTTATTGAATTTCAAAAAAGGTCACCCAAAATCGAGTATTCAGAGTTTCATTTATTAGCATAATCAAGGAATTTTTTCTCTGCGCGTCAGAAGACCAAATATTCTGTCAGTTAACATTCATCAGTCGTCCGTTTGGGTCAGTGGTAATTTTACATACTTACAACCCTAAAATCCGGGGTTCGATTTCCTCTCCGTCGTAGAAGAAGCGCAGATAGTGCATTGTGTAGCTTGGCGCTAAAACAACAAGAACGACATTCATCAATTTGCATATTCATTTTATTTTGTAATATTTAATTTTGAATGTTATAATAAAATAAAGACTTTAAAATTTTACCCACAAACAAAAGTAATGCATGAATACACTAGCAATTTGAATAACTAAGAATCTTCCTTTTTATCTTATGAATAATTTAACGAGCAAAATGCCTAATACTATTCGGAAAAAAGTAATACAGGAATTATGCAGTGTTTATAGAAAATGTAGTGAAAATAAACTCAAAGCATCAATTATGTGATTACATGATATAGTGTATGAGAGACACGAGTTGAAAATTAAGTCTGAATTAAGATAATTAATGTCCTGCCATAAACATTTGACTATACAAATATATGCGAAAACGACGTTTTCTGGATTTTGATGACATCTTGGCCAGAAGGATATAACTTCAAATTGTCAATAAACATATTTATATTTATTGAAATTGCTTTGAACACGCAATGTGTTTTTTCTTGTTCTTTATATAAACAGTAAAACAATAAATTTTTGAATTAACATCATACAGTGGAGTAAAAGTACTGTTATCAAATGTATTCAGAATTGTACTTTATGGATTCAATTTGTAGTATTTTCCCATATTTGTAATATGTATAGAAAATAAATTTATATATTATTCTAATCAAGGACTTTAACTCGTGTTTTAAAAAAAATCCTTTGATAATTTACTTTTTTTCTCTGTTCTAGTACATGCACGGCTAAATTCTAAATATTTAAATCATGAAGTGGAAATAAACTCCAAATGATTCATTAGTTATGTAGCCAATATTATGTTCCATATATAACTTCTAGTCACCATTAGTTATGTAGCCAATATT
>NW_013665813.1:275479-278412 GCF_000517525.1 Limulus polyphemus | reverse complement strand
CGACAAAACTACCTAATAAATGATGAAGTATCGACAAAACTACCTAATAACTGATGATGTATCGACAAAATTACCTAATCAATGATGACGTATCGACAAAATTACCTAATCAATGATGATGTATCGATAAAACTACCTAATAAATGATGATGTATCGACAAAACTACCTAATAAATGATGACGTATCGACAAAATTACCTAATCAATGATGACGTATCGACAAAATTACCTAATCAATGATGATGTATCGATAAAACTACCTAATCAATGATGATGTATCGATAAAACTACCTAATAAATGATGATGTATCGACAAAACTACCTAATAAATGATGACGTATCGACAAAATTATCTAATAAATGATGATGTATCGACAAAACTACTTAATAAATGATGATGTATCGACAAAACTACCTAATAACTGATGATGTATCGAAAAAACTACCTAATAAATGATGATGTTACAGTTTTAAAAAATAGGTGTCTTCTTGTAAGTGAATACTTTTTAGATCTTATCTGTTTTTGTGGACACTTTGAAAACTCCACATGCGCAACGCATAAATAAAAATATATATTGAAGAAGCTATGAAAAAACTAACTGTTATAGCTACTTTTTAAGCCTGAAAAATTAGCTGTATTTCAATAATGTGGACAGCACGTATATACTGCACGATCATGTGCTATCTGAGGCACAAGACCTGTGTGAGAAATATTTGTAAACTATAGAGTGAAATGTATGAAACTAAGATGTTAGCTGTACGAAAATAATGTGTCAACCAGAAACGAATTTCTTTCAAGCTGTTGTTGCTGCAATTAGTGTCATGATTGCTTGAGACACCAGTGCGATTTAAGGAAATATATTTTATGAAAATAACGTCACTATAAGCAAATTAACGAATTACTACTGGAGAGTTTGGCAGGTTCGAGACAGCTCTACGAACCTAGAGAATCATTTATATAAACGTATGTGATATGTGAAAATACTAAAGATGCTTATGAAACACTAAGCTTTTTTTTCTACCAGTGCAGGGCGTATCCTAAAAGAACCTGCCCGGAATGAGAATCCAAGGGTCCAGTGTTAACGTTTCATTGTTGCAAAAGAATTCTCCGCGTTTTGGAGCTATGGGTGTGTTTTAAAAGTGATGGTGAAATCTTATTATTTATTCAGACAAGATAAAAAGTAGAGTTGATGGTGGATGTTGTTAACTAGCTACCTTTTCTTTAGTCTATCAGTTGCAAATTTGCATAAGTATTGTGTTATTTCAAAGCAACATAAACTACGTCCCCCATAAACATAATTTATTTTAGTAATGTTATAAACACACAATTTTTGTTTTCTAACTGCACAAATGGCATGCGGTTTTTATTCAAAATTGAGTTTATTTAAATTCATTATTGTGTTTTTGCAGTGACATTTTTATTATGTAAATCTATTTTCTATAGAATTCAACATTGGGATCGAACATCAAACATATGTTTGCGTTCTGTTTTATATATGATATAAATAGCTCTTCGACCACTACTATGTCTGTCGTATCCCAGACGTTATGATGTGATGAGACCTGGTATTCGGGTGAAAGACCTGTACAGCATTAAATATGAGAAATATAGTATAGTTGACATAGCAATACATATTCGTCTTTGATTTTACTCATAAGCTCTTGGAGTTTCACAGAAAATAAGTTAAGTTGTTTTTAATACAATGCAATGTGATAGGCCTTGAGTAGTGTTGCGCGGAAATTCTAAAACAAACCTTCTTCTTAAAGTAAACAAGATATAATAACCATTTTTAGTTTAAGGTGTTACACGAATGACTTACATAGTGATAATTTTACAAGAAATTATATTCTTATGTTATTTTACTTTCTTCAGCTAGATACTTTACTTCTTTACTTTACTAGTGTATAGTATTAAGGCAAAATTTAACAAAAAAAATGTTTAAGTTTGTTAGAGAAATTCTGAACAAATCAATATGATTCACACGAAATACACTTAGATACGATACGTTTTATTAACAATAAAGCAAAATATGTATTATCGTAATACATGCAAGTGTAATAGTGGCACCAGTTTGGAGTTATATCTTTTAAATCTTGTGTAACGTATCGAACTCATTTAACTTGGTGATTGTATTTTTTTTTCAACAACAGCGTAGTGACGTAGAAGTAATGGAAACAAGAGCTATAATGTAACATCAGTTATTCTCATGGAAAGAGAGCTAGATTAGTGAGACGACAAGGGAATACAAATGATTAGAGTGATAAGAAATTTTGGATGCTTGAATTCTTTGAGAGTTTAGTAACACTTGTCATGTTCTTCCAATTGCTTTTTTTTCCCAAACCACATTACTGTTCATTGAAGCACAACACGAAGACGGATGACATGGCAATTATATTGGAGTTATCTTTTCCATAAATATGAAAATGATATTCTAAGGACTTAAATCTTTGGGATCAGAAACTTGCTTTTTTTTCTATCTCTCTGGAACAATCATTTGTCAGTAAAATCCATTTCGAACTCCTACCGAAACAGATGAAAATACAATATTCTAAATTTCTATCCTTCGTAGGAATGTTATGTTTTCCTCTGAGCTCTCCTATTCGAAAAATACCATATTTAAATCGTCATTAATAATAATTGTGAGCTCTACAAGATGTGTATGTTTTTTTGTAAATCCCGTTTATAGTGTTGACGAAGAGATAAGCAAGCATTTATGCATTTTGGCCAACAATAAAACAGAAGCAAGCATTTATGCATTTTGGCCAACAATCTGTTTTATTTTTGGGCAAAATGCATAAATGCTTGCTTCTGTTTTATTGTTGGCCAAAATGCATAAATGCTTGCTTCTGTTTTATTGTTGGCCAAAATGCATAAATGCTTGCTTCTGTTTTATTTTTGGGCAAAATGCATAAATGCTTGCTTCTGTTTTATT
>NW_013665813.1:270066-274982 GCF_000517525.1 Limulus polyphemus | reverse complement strand
CTGTTTTAGCGTTACGTTCTGTATTTTACATAATAGAAGATAAAACGACGTACTATCCGCATTTTATGTGCATTACGCATGCATGCTAGTGAATAAGGTGAAATTCATGTATTCTATTTAAGTGCTCATACTTCTCTATCTCTTTTAGCGTACGTAAATCCCTTCGTCTGGGGAAATGTGGATATTGCTTGAAAGATAGCCAGTAATGAAATTCTGTTATTTACTTACCTAATAACGTTATGTTCTCCATTCGATGACACGGTTGATTGTGAAAATGAAAATAAAACCGTTAACTACGCTTCGTGATATATATTGTATCCTCCTATATTCATTTTCATGTAGCTACGAAAAATGTAAAGAGGTTTGTAAATACCAAAGTTCAACAAGATTCATAACTCAAGAAAGTGGGTTGATAAAATCTCTTTACCTCTCTCCTACGATGCGCTTAATTTATTTCAGATTTTTTTTTCTACCCACTGGAAGAGTTAAAAGGTTTATATTGCATAAAAAGTATATGAAACTATAGTAATAAGACCATAAACTATTTAGACACGCTTATGTTTGCAACCGTTCACGTATACGTATATATTAGGATCGCATTTTAAAGATGGCAAACACACATATATATATATATATAGTTCCTGGTATATTTATACATAATTACAGCCAGAAGTGAGCTTCAAATACTACTACTAGTGTAATCCATTTGGTTGATAAAGAGTGTTAGGATAAAATTTAGAAATTAAGCTATGCAAAGATTGCTAGAACATGTATATAAACCATTAACCATATTGAGCTATTATCAGTCTATGTATAGTGCGTAAGTTAGTTAGTTCGCATTTATGATTTCAGATCATAATATATTTTTATAACAGAAAAATACAGCTACAGCGGGGCACAGCTTGAAAATACAAAGACTTAGTTAAGATATCTACAAAAGACACAGAAATAATGTGTCACACTTTGCCAAACGATCGATAAATGTTTTTTGACAAAAGCGTCAACCCAATGTAATAAAATAAGGCAACAAAAACACTCTATCACGTTAGTCGAAACGAAGTAAGCTTTATTAAAGTCAATCGTATTTCTAGCTGTTGAACGAAAGTTCTGTATGATAATTTTTTTTTTCCATCACGTGCAGCTATTAGCACATACTGCACATGGCACCAAACAATTATATTCATAATAATACTGCAATGTTTGCCCACATAGATACTGATACACATATGGTTCAGAGAGCCATCGAAAAAAATGATAGAAAATGGAATGTTTTAGATTTATCAGAAGTGTCTAAAATTATTCTAGTCTTTCCAAAATGGTGGTTTGTTTGTTTGTTTTTGAATTTCGCGCAAAGCTACACGAGGGCTATCTGCGCTAGCCGTCCCTAATTTAGCAGTGTAAGACTAGAGGGAAGGCAGCTAGTCATCACCACCCACCGCCAACTCTTGGGCTACTCTTTTACCAACGTATAGTGGGACTGACCGTCACATTATAACGCCCCCACGGCTGAAAGGGCGAGCATGTTTGGTGTGACGGGGATTCGAACCCGCGACCCTCAGATTGCGAGTCGAGTTCCTTAACCACCTGGCCATGCCGGGCCCAAAATGGTGGAATACCTACAATCTTCTATAAGTTAACGAGTTCTCCCGCGTCTTGAACAACTCGTCGACAGTAGTTTCAAGGATTTACTTCTGAAAACAAAAGGAAGCCATTGGAGCATTTAATTTCGTTAGGCCTATATATCTGTAGCTAATTTCTAGACTAGAGTGTCTTTATACTCTTGTAAATATTCTATACGTTTATATCACATAAAAACAAGTTAACAATGCTCTCAACATTCCAACAATGGGCTCTCGCACTGAGTATTGTATAGGGTTTGTTGAACTAATTCCACCATTTATTTCTTCTGATGAAAAATAATGTATATCGTGAAACACACTATATATTCCATTATTTTAGTATTTGGTTTATTAACGAAATCAGTACACAGTAAACAGGAACATATTTAATATTTTTTTTTATAAAACTGCAACAGGAAGCTGTTGATAGTTTGTTTGTTTGTTTTGGAATTAAGCACAAAGCTACACAATGGACTATCTGTTCTCTTCCCACCACGGATATCGAAACCCGGTTTCTAGCGTTGTAAGTCCGCAGACATACCGCTGTGCCACTGGGGGCAAATATTTTGGAACCTTCGTTTACTGTTATGTCAAAAAACATATCGCAATTTTAAACATGTGACTAGTAAAAAAACAAAGCTCACATATTGTTTATGATTGCATAACAGGTAAAATGGATAAAACTTTCTTAAACAAATAATAAATCGAAGTAAACTTACATATTTATAGCATAGTCGGATCAGATCACATTTTAGAGGCAACGAGAAGCGAATCGTGAATGATTAATTTCACAGTCTAAGCACGTTAAGAAATAGGCTACACCCAGACTATATTTTCTATAACAAGGATTTTTTTTTGGCTGAATCATGTAACAATTCACTAAACTCTGCATTGTTCAAAATTTAATCCAAGAGCAAAACTTGAAAATTTTCTTAGCCATCACCATTTCCGGGTCTCTATTCAATTCAGCATCTTTGAGATGAGCGTGAATGCCACTTTTATCACTGAAATCCTCTGATGACATTCGTGAACCACTTATAATCCATACATATATTAACGAGTAGAAAACAACTTGTGGAGTGTATGCCACATCGAGCTCATTTATTATGACACTGATGAGGTGGCCCAAGATAATATTAGGCAAAATTATATTTAGAATAAAGTGAATGATCAACGATGGGACGTAGTCATCTTGAGCACCTATATTTGCTCCTAATTTTTTCAAAAATTGTAACTCCTTTTCTCACGTAAGGCTTGCAAATTAAAACTATATGTGGTAGCTGGCATATATCCCTGCTGCATGGAACCTACTTTGGCATATATATGTCTCCTAGTATGAGACATTTTATTCTGTAGTTTTTACCCCAGTTTTGTTTGTCTCTTCTACATGGAATATACAAAGTTTGGGCGTAATTACTTGAAAAATATAATATATTCGGGGCAAGTGGTATAGGTTTATCTTCTTGTGTGTGTAAAAGTGTTCACAATTAAGTTTGCGAGGTATAGCAAACAAATTTTAATTCAAAATTTAAATTTTATGTCCACATTCAATTAATATTTTCTGTTCAGGATTTTGGATATATTTAGTGAATATAAAGGTTCATTGAAATTATGTTGCTTATTGCGATCAATAAGATATTATTTCTTAAAAGTAACATAGAAAATATACCGTCTATTTTATACAGTAAATTCTACAATATTACTTTTAAGGAACTTTATAACATACATCTTTATCCTTTTTCTAGCTAAAGATAAAATCGGATTATCTATACGAACATGTTATGTCTTTACCCAAAAGTTGGTTCGTACTTTGCGATTAGAAAATGAAATCCATTAACGAATTATTGTTCCATGTCAAGAGGGTTATGACCTTCTTTAAGCTTTAGACATTCCCAAAACTACTTCAAATGTAACATAAAATGTACTTGCAATTGTTTAAACGTATCCATTTCCAAATACAACTAGGTTCGTAAAGCATTCTATCTGTTCTAATTTTTCAAGAGTAAATATCGTTAAAGGATATAAAACGCATAGCTTTAATCATATTTTCTAAGGGATTGGAGATAAGGCAGTTAAACATCAAGTAACTAATTTTTCTAAAAAAGATTAAAGGAAATATGTTTTCGAAGAATTGCTTTTGCACTTATACATTTCTTGTTAATATGAGAAGATGGTCAGTTGTAGAAAATTCTTGGCCACCAAACTAAGACACTTCTGAAACGAAAGTATGTCAAATGAAGTATATAACCTTTATAGATTGAAATAGTATTTCAATTATTCTTTGCTTAAAGTGAAGTGGATAGTGTCTAAAGAACCTACCAGATGCTTTAATATGTTTCCTTCATACTAGCGCATTCTCTAAAAGCATAGACAGAAGTAGCTTTCGAGTTGTTGAAAAAAAATGATGGCAAATGTGACATTCGAGCTCATTCTAAACTTGACACTTTTGATATGCTCTGATGGCAAATTTCTTTGAAAAGGAAGTCATAGAAATGACTTGAATATTGAAACTTTGATTCGATGAGCACCAGCACACCCGCTCCTATTTACTTCTTACCGATCTGTGTTTTTACCCACTGTTTTACAGGCTAACTGTAATTTTATTGTGTTTTTAACCACTGTTTTACAGGCTAACTGTAATTTGACTGTGTTTTTGAATTTATAGTGCTTGACATATTACATGATCAGCATCTTTTACACATGCAAGTATTTGGAGTCTACATTATATGATTATATAATGTTATATTAAAGTGTGCATGCCAATATACACATATATATATATATATCTGTAGACAAAAAAAGGAGAAACACCACAAAAGTCAATACACAGCAAAGCCAAATATATATATATATATATATATAACAGGATTTAAGAATGGAATACTTATATTCTGGATTAATGTAACTTTTCTGGCATTTTCTCTATAAAATATAAATTGGAAGAGCAATAGAATTATTATCTTTCTCAATTATGAATACTCAGGAAACATTTGCGTTAATTTAGAAATAACCAGAATTGATATTAATTACAATGGTAATACATCATTATGTGAGCTATTGATTCCCACAGAAATCATATTCAGGAAATATTTATAATAAAAATGATATAACTTGGGTCTTACTTCCTCCAGTACCTCAAAACCCAGGGCACATTGCATAACTACCCACTGTGCCAAATTTATCATTATATATTTATTTTAATATCGATGTTTGTTTAAATGAATTTTATATTTAAAAATGTACATAAAGTATACTGTTAAATATGTATTGTGAAACTTCCGCCTATACTCTAAAGTT
>NW_013665813.1:268328-269711 GCF_000517525.1 Limulus polyphemus | reverse complement strand
ATATTGACCAGGAACGTTTATAAATTTCGAACATTAAAAATCATTTAACTTCAGTTGATTCACATCAGACATTAGTACTTTTACGAAGATATTATATAACTTCAGCGGTAAAAAAAAACTCGACGTGTAATCGACGTGTGATCAGCGAGAACTATAGAGCTAGCTAGCTCCCTATTAAGTGAATTGTACCTACGTCAACTCGAAATTAACTCGCTTATCGTGAACCCTCGATAAAACATCAAGGAAGTTCCATACCAGAAAGAAGACTTTATATTGTTTGTAAGTTTGTAAAACCTTTGTATATAAATTACTCTTTGTAACAACTATTTGTATTAAAAGTTATTGTAAATTGTATTATTGTTTGTATATTAAAATATATTTGTATTAAAAAAGAAAATTGTGTGTAACAGTCTTGTTGGCAAATATCACAAATTGGATACATATCGGCATTTATTGATCTACTAAATCTAAATTACAATTTAACTTAGTTTTAGGCTATTAGAAATTCTAATACGTAACACCACCTTATGGTGTGTTCCCAGGTGGTACATGTCTGTTTTCTAGCTGCGCCGTTTCTTTTTCTTCTTTTTTTATGTTCTACGTAATATTACAATTTATAATAATATTATACTTTAAATTTTAATAGAAAAACGTTATGAACGCCTTAAAGTGTGATATGTAACTGAAAGGCTGGTCACCTCCAATAATAGTTATGTATAATATGGAAGATAAGCTAACGTTCTATTGAGCTTACGTGCACAACAAGAAAAAGAAAGAAAGATGCCTCATCCATGGACTATACTCTTCTTTTTGGTCACAAATATCAATATATTTCTGAGGATCTGAATCGCAATGGACAAAAAAAAAACAATGGTTGAAATTATTGCATATTTATACATATGCTAAGCCTTTTTAGTCACGTAAGTGGCAGAGATAGAGTACCCACTGATTCTGTAAATGCTGCAGTGTTTACGGACTTGGTTAAAAACAAGAATGCGTGTTTTAGGTTTTGTATCGTATTGCCAACATTTTATGGCCAACTACTCCGAGAGAGCTGTTCGATTGTCTGCTCTGCCTAAATCTAGTTTATATTTTGATGAAATAAAGATTGTAACCAAGTATTTCAGCCACTAAAGTGTATTTTAGTTGAAGGATAACTAAACATCAGAGCCAACTGATTCTATGTTCAGGAAGTGGCCATTATCTTTCTGTAAGTGGAATTACTCTGATGTTTAGTTATCACAGAAAGATAATGGCCACTTTCTGAACATAGAATCAGTTCGAAGTGGAATTACTCTGATGTTTAGTTATCACAGAAAGATAATGGCCACTTCCTGAACATAGAATCAGTTGAAAGTGGAATTACTCTGATGTTTAGTTATC
>NW_013665813.1:254660-267328 GCF_000517525.1 Limulus polyphemus | reverse complement strand
CTGATGTTTAGTTATCACAGAAAGATAATGGCCACTTCCTGAACATAGAATCAGTTGGGAGTGGAATTACTCTGATGTTTAGTTATCACAGAAAGATAATGGCCACTTCCTGAACATAGAATCAGTTGAGAGTGGAATTACTCTGATGTTGTCATATGTGCAAAAAGTTGTAGAAGCATGTGATAATGTACAACATTTATACGTTGATTGATGGCTCTTCATGGCCAAATATTGCATAGCAAAGAAAGAAGTGCTTTCTGCTGTATTATCTAACAAATAATGCCAACCTTACTATCATAGCTCATTAGTAGGGGACCAGTGCTTTGGCTAATGAATTTCTAAATTCCAGAAGTTATCATAGCTCATTAGTAGGGGACCAGTGCTTTGGCTAATGAATTTCTAAATTCCAGAAGTTATCATAGCTCATTAGTAGGGGACCAGTGCTTTGGCTAATGAATTTCTAAATTCCAGAAGTTATTATCACACATTGAATTACACCATTGTAGAAGTATAAACTATTGGGCAACATTATCTTGGGTTGTAGCATTGTAACATAGATATATTATTTCTTCAATTAATGAAAAACTGTCCATTTGTTGATTGTCTAGATCATGTACATCTTCCAACTAAAAACCCCATTGGAATAACAGTAAAGATGAAACATGCACACTGTGTGCATTTCATTAGTGGGTGTATTCTTTAAATGACATTCTAGGACATTTGAGAAGAGCAGATGAAATATTGTGTTGCTGAGAGAAAAAAAAATGGATATGTCTGGAAAACTGGCAGAGTTTGACGTTGTTAATTATAGAAAACAGCTCCAAACATATTTGTTTTTTATAGTGATTGATAACATTAATCAATATGCTGATTCTTATATTGATTGATAACATTAATCAATATGCTGTTTCTTATAGTGATTGATAACTTTAATCAATATGCTCTGGTCATAATCGATTATTTCACCAAATGAGCCAAAGCCTATCCATCAGTTGACACTTGAGTGCAGTTTGCCACTGGCAAATTAATCAAACAGTTATAAACATTATTCAAAGAACTTGAAGAAATCCATAAGGATAATTGAAAAAACTTCAATGTCCAGTTTATGTTACTTATAGAGTTGTACAGTGTTAGTTGTGGCAAAGATACGAACATAAACATATAATTTTCAGTGTGATTATTTGACTCACTACATTATACAGACTTTCAAACATATGCCTGCAAAATCTTTAAATCCTGACTAAAAGGATAATGATTACTTTTATTTATCATCATGATACATAATATATTATTTGACTCACTACATTACACAGACTTTCAAACATATGCCTGCGACATCCTTAAATCCTGACGAAAAAGATAAAGATTACTTTTATTAATCATCATGATACATAATATAACAAGATAATAGTTGACAGATTTGACTGATGTTTGGATATAAAACACACATCCTATTGAAGTTTACTTATGGTCTATCTTCTATTGCAAATATACCACAGTGTCAACAGGAACATGTGAATTCCTTAAGATCTGCATCAGTTGTTGCACATGAATTTGTGAATCAACAGACGAGTAGCACGGCATATACCAAAAGAGATGTAAATTGTAGTATAAGGACTGAATCTCGATGTGACATGCACTTGTATCATGGAAGCAATCTGGTGTTGACTAGAATGGTCTGTATTTCATAGTGTGTCAGTTAAACTATGAGGTGCAGCTGTCGCCTGGCATACTTGAGTGTCTTGAGGATGTTAACGCCAACACTATATGTTACTGATAGACCGCTCATTCACTAGCTGAGCCGATAATCAGAGGTTAAAAAGGTCGATGAGTCAGAAGATAGTGAAAATTAGTTTAATCATCTCAGATGGGGAAGATGATGGATTTATAAATAATTGTCCAGTCCTTCACAATGAATTAAAGAGGAGGCGTCTAATTCTGGGACAGTTGCACTTTTAATTGCTAGTGTCGACCTCTGAATCAATGTTGCTTGGACTAAACCATTCAGCTGTCATAATGGCTTTATGACCACATATTGCAGCCGTGTATGGCCGAGAAAACATTAAAGTTAAGACGTCAAAGTATCCATACTATTCAAAGCTACAGGAAGGACTTGTATAGTTGTTCTTTGTAGCAAATCACTTGAGGTTCATCAGATTATTACAGCTAAAAGCAGTTGAGGTTTATCGGATGTGGTCATAATTACCAAGAACTTTAAAATAATCATCCGATGGAGTTTTTTCTTATATTTACTTTCTAAGCACGCAGGTGGATTTATGATAAAGTAGCAGACATTCACATAAAAGACTACTTGATATTTTTTAATTGATATATATATATCTTTATGTTGTTTTCACAAAAAACAAAAATAGCGATGCCTTATTGTCTGAACCTCTCTTCCAGTTGTAATTGTTAGGATTGTGCAAGGATTATGATAAACTGTGATGAAAAGCTTTTCACCACTGGATTTGGATTCCATATTTACTCCTAATACTCACTGTAGTGAAGTTCTTGGTACGCTGATGGACAACATAACTATATAGGGATAGTCAGGACAGTAAATGTAATTTATTTTCATCCATTGGACCTGCTCTAACGCTACCACTACTACTTACACAATAGGAAATCAAATATTAGGGAGGACTTGGTTGCATGAATTTCAGAGGGAAGACTTAGTTCTCCTGGATCTTTTTCATCCTTCAACCTTTTGTAACATCAATACCCCAGACACTACTTATTCAGCCACTACCATGTCAAGGATCACTAAATATTCTGTCATTACGTTATCAATAATAACTCCAAAATTAGTATGAACACATCTGAAACACTACAAAATTATCAAATCGAACTTCTACACTAGGCCTGGGTCTGCACCAAAAATCAAAGAACAGAAAAAAATAAGATATTTGAAGTTTAAGTAAATATTTATACACATATACATTTTACATTTTGGACCAAATTTAAAGTTCTATTCAAAAATGCAAACATTTTACATTTATAACAATTAAGTTTAAGTTTACTTTCGAAATCCGTGACCATATGATATATATATGTACATATTTATTGTAATAGAACTTGGTGTTGCAGTGTATGATGGTCCAAAAAAATAAGGCTTTCAAGGGTAACTGACCAGAGCCTGAATAAGGCCAAGAAGGTAATCCAACAGAAAAACAAAAGTCCATTGTAACCTTTGTCAACCTACTGTCTTCTTTTTAACGTATTGTATTGAAATTCGTAAAATCTAGTCTTAATATTTATGAAGAATTTGTTGGTTATTCTATAAAAGCTTTTTTCCGAAGTGAAATATTTGTGTCCACTCAGGAGACAAATTTTATCGACCCTTCTATTTTATAATATTTATAACTTACCAAGTAAGCCCTGTTTTACGTGTGAATACTAAAACAACATATATTTTTCAAATTATTGCTGACTCGGCTCTAATTACTAAAGATAAGTGTGAAAATGGCTTGATTGTTTATTTGTTTAAAGCAAAGTAATACAAAAGTATATGAGGTATTTTTTCAGCTGCAGGATTATAGTGTTATAAGCTTTCTTCCGAATCACTGGGGTCCTTAAGATGTCATTAGAGAGAACACTTAATAATTATAGCATAAAATCAAATGATATTTTATTGCTTGAACACAATGAAAGTAAAAAACGCATCTGTCTTTAGTGTTCGTTATGTAAAGTACAACATGTAAGGTAAGTATATAGAAAATAATACTAAGTAAATAATATTGAAGTGTTAAGATAAAGGTTTAAGAACGCCTTGCCTCACTTTCACAGACAATATTTTCTATATGACCTGAGGGCGAAGAAAGTATATTATAAAGACAATACGGGAAGACGTGAACGTTTAAAAATCATTTCACAAAATTTTATTCATAAAACTGTTTTGAGAATCTAATTAAAAGTAAATATAAGACCGTTAATAATATTTGTTATGGCTCCTGTAAAAGTTATTACGCTAGCTGTAAGTTGATAAATGTCACTGAAAAGTAATGTTAATAATATGTAATTTGTATTATAAATTACAAATAATTATAATATATAATAATATTCATAATATATACAAGAAATTAGAGATAAAACATTATTAATGACACGGCGGTAGTCAAATATGTATTGGCATATAAATAGCGATTCCATTATTTTACAGTCTTGTTATATTCTTACACCTTTCTTATAGGATAAAATAGAATGATTTATCATTAGCTACTATCTTTATTTTTTTACAACTCAAGTCAAAGCTTCAACAAAAGGAAAAACTCTTTAGTATTCAGTAAAGGCGTCCAAAATACTTTGTAAAAGTTAAGAACGTTAAAGCCACGAGCAGAAAAAATAAATAAATCTCTTCTAAAAGGAGATGGTATTGTTCAGAGTCACTTTAAAACTGGGGTAAAACTAATACCACAATATAGGCACTCAGAAAAGTACTTAAAACACGATGTTAAGAATACAATTACCACGCATGGGAAAACTAGGGCTACCAATTCAAAACTAAACGTATCTAGACATCTACCAGAAGCTCAAACATATTCAGATCTATTACAAGATTGTGGACTCCCAGACTCTAAACAAAAGTAAATGAACTCATAACTCTATCAAAACATGAGTACAGTGCAACTAGAAAAGAAAAGTGCACTGGCACACTAATCTCTAATAAAAAGATGTAAAAGGATCTCATATTTCTACCAAAAAATAATGATGTACAAAAATGAAAAAAAAGGACTTCACAATTGTACTAAAAAATCATAAAAATGTTTTGAACTGTTACAAAAATGAAGGGTACCAAGACTTTAATGCATAAAATCTACCTTACGATTATTTTTTTTTTCAATCTAGAGATAAAGATGTCCAAAACAACTACAAAAGTGAAACATATACCACATATCTGAAAAAAGAAGTTTCAAGTTTATATAAGAACAAAATATAATAATGTCCAAATAGTGTAAGAAGTAAAAGATACTGACATCTCGCTACGAATGTAAAGTAACTCAAATTTCTCCCTATTAAAAAAAAAGAAAAAATATTGAAGGTTCTCTGAAATATCTTACCTAAATGAAAAAGTAAAGCCCATTATAATGTACTTGTTTCCAGTAGAGCTATGGGAAACATAATAATCCAGACTTTTATAGAAAAGTAGAGACGAGCATGGCCATTGGCTAGGTTGTAGAAGTAACGATCTGCAGGTCTAGTGTACGAGTCCCGTTACTCTTATATGTGGGTGAGTTATATGGTTAACTGTTAAATCTCACTATTCGATCAGACAAGTTTAGCCCAAGAATTGGCAATGGGTGGTGTTGAATAACTTGCCTTTCCTCTAGGCTGTCAGTTCAAAATTAGGGAAGGCTAACGTAGATAGCCCTTGTGAGAGTAAAATAAATACGAAGGATCAACAAAAAAATCAAGTATCAGGAAAAAAAACCCTAATAACCCAGGCGCTTTAAGAAAATTGACTTTTTTTTTATCAAGGTTAAGTCGCGAAAGCTGCTATTTACCCTCGATGAAAGGAAGTCCACTTTCCAAAAAAGCGTTCGAGCTGTTGGATTCTTTTTGATACAGATAGGCCTTGAGTAGCTTTACACAAATATCTGAAAAACAAACTACCAAAGTATAAGATATAACAAAAACACGTATACTTTTCAGATCCACTGCAAAAACGAAACCAATACCTAACACAATTTAAAGAACGTCCAACTTCTAAAACACACACACAAACAAGGATATTCAGAACAACCAAGAGAAATATTCCATAATACAAGCCAAACAGAGGTGCCTAGTATATCTACTAAAAACACACAATTTTTTTAAGGTGGCTGCACAACTGAAAAACATTCTAAACTAAGAACACAAATAAAGGGTTCAAATTCTATGAAACGAAGCTGGAGATTCGAGACACGTTACAAAAATTAAACTTTAGTAGAAAAGTAAAGAACAACAGATTTAACACAGATAACTTACAACTGCTAGAAAGAAATATCTTATGATTTCCTATTACTAAATAAATAAATAAATAAATTTAATTTTCCGTTAAAAAGGGAAGATATTAAAAACTAAAAGAAAAACAACCAATATATTCCACGCAAAACAAGAAAGTATCCAGAACGATTACAAGATTTATAATCTAACTAATCTAACTAATCTAATTAATAGTGCAAAAGTGAAGGAGGATCTGATTTTTCTACAATAAAAAAAGTATGCTTGTAGAAACACTGAGGAAAAAACGCCCATACTTATGTAAAATGTTCTAGAAACAATACAAAGGTGGAAAAATACCCACCCAGATCTCAGATATCTACAACAACAACAACAAAAAACAGCAACAACTTAAAATTAACTATTAAGACTATAGGACATTCGGGTATTGATACAATGTAAAGAACCCGGAATTTCTACCAAAAGCGTAAAGGTATTTAAAACTACTACACGATAAAAGAAAAAAATGTAAATACTTCACACTTCTATGAAAAAAAAAAATGTAGGTGTATTCGGGACCACAACAAGAATGAATAACACACCAGATGAAAATAAACATGTAAAAGACCTCAGATCATTACCATAACAAAAAAAAGTGTAAAAGTGGTGTCCAGAACTAATTCGCTTCTCGTAGCAACGCAGGTTTAAATACAAAAGTAAAGAACCCAAGATTTCTATACAAAATCACGAAGGTCCCAAAAATCACCACAGCAAAGTAAAGTGTAATCTACATCCAGATTTGTGCACAACTAAATATTTCAGAATTACTACCAAAATGAAGAAAATCCAGACTTCAATTCAAAAGCAAAAGACCTACGGTTATACAAAGAAATGTAATATTGTCAAGAACAACCAGAAGTGTGAAAAACTCGGTCCTCTACACGAAAGTAATCAGATGTCTACCATAACTATTGCTGGTTGTAAGTATCACGCTAATATGTTATCATCTTATTTGAATAAAAGTATACTATGAAAAATAAACATTAAAGTTATGTGTTTAATTGAATGTATTATCGATAAAACAAATAAAAATGTGCGTTAAACCCTAAAAAAAAACTCTATAGCAACCGATATTGTTATGTGATTTCTGTAAAACTCTGCGGAAATTTTACATGCTCTGTAAAGATATATTTCTATCTATATGGTCAGTAATTCTTTAAGTATTTATTTTATGTTTCATCTGTTTTTTCAATTTTCCTAAAATATTTAAGCTGGATGGAACATAATAATTTAAATCAAGAAAATTTGGAATAAGTAATGCATATTTGTCACTAGGTTAATGAAATATGAAACAAAGTCTTTCATTTGAGTTTTACTAATCAACTCTGCTTGCCATTAACTCGATTAATATATATATATATATATTTACTTAAATATATCATACTGCAATATTTTCTCTAACAACATTAGAAAGTAATACTTGAATTTGTGAATGTTCAAAGTGAATCCCCCACTTCTAATCCAAATTGTGAGAAAATTATATAAACATCTACATTTACTTAAACTGATAGTAATTTTCGAGAGAAAGTCAGTTTACATAAATTTTTCTCAAACGAATTACTGAAGTCTCTATTATTTGAACAAAAAAAAAGTTGATTTTTGAAATTTAATATAAAATGCATTATGTACGTCATGTTATTTTTTCATCACTGCTAGGAATCTATACAAGTTACTTCTTGAACAAAAAAAAATTTTACATTTGTAAAATATATTTCAATATGTAATACAGTAAGTGATAAATACCAAAGTAATGTTAATGGGAAAACTAGAATAATATTATTAAACTAGAAACTAGTTTAAAGAGGGTCTGTGGTAAAGCTTCTCAGTGGCGTAGCGTAAAGTCTATAGGTTTATAACACTAAAAACCGGGTGGGCAGAACACAGATAATCCACTGCGTAGCATTGGGTTTAACAAAGAACTAAATGTACTGTGGTAAATAATAAAGCTCTAAGTGTGTTAATAAAGTAGTTTTTTACTACTTCAGGGCTTTGACAATATATGTAGTTTCCGAGATGTTCATGTTTTGTCACATATCTATTCTGTTCAGTACGAAGTAATGGAGAAGTAAGTTTTTAGTTGATGAATCATGTAATCTTAAAACGTTGTGCTGTAATGAACAGTACCATGTTTTCACTGAGAGAAACATGAAATTACCGGTGCTTGAAAAAGCTAACATTCATAGCTATTAACTATGGATGATGGTATTAAGGTATGTTTCGCCAGTTTTCAATGATAATAATATGCATTTACATGCGTCTTTGTGTGAAACAAAGACATAGCTAAGACAGTACGTTAAGTAAGAGCTCAAGGTATGTTGAAAATATTATTAGTGGCCCATAGATATTTTAATGAAACTAACTATTCATTCATTATATTTTAATTTCAATGTGAAATATAAGCTATGTTAGTCATATCTTGCGAAAGGTATTTCACATAATAATTCTTAACAAGATAATTTCAGCCCTGAATAATGAGCAGCAGTAATTTTTTACACGTTTCCCTTAGCTGAATATATTTCAAGCTTCACTACATTTAGTTTCTTTAGGATGATATAATGCTGCTAATGAGTTTCCCCGAGGAATAATTTATCTCTTGAGAGTAACAAACTCAAACACGTGCTTCATCACGACAGCAATGCGTTCACAAGAACGTGGCATATAACCTGAAGAATAAGCTAAGTAAGCCAGTCAAACGGGACCGTTTACCGGTGAAACTAACAAGAAATGTGCAGTGCATCTTGAGAATTGAGTAACTTTAATGATTTACGATTTCTTATTGATGAAGATTACGCTCCTAATGACATCTGAATACAGACGACACATAAGCACAATACTTTTTATATTAAGCACACCGTTGTTCGTATTAAAGTTTTATTGTTTGTTTTGGGTTATTAGAGCAAAGATGATCATGAGTTATCAACAAAATTCACCGTCAACTTTTGGAGTACTCTTGTCTAACAAAATAGCAAATTTAACTGTCACCTATATAACAAGCTCGCGGCCCGAAAGTGTGAAGCGCGATTATTTTATTTTTGGCGGTAACGGAACGCAAACGTTGAACTCCGCAGGTCTATATTCTGGTACGTTGGTCATTGCGCTACGCTCGGTTCTAATTTTAAGTTATATAAACACTTGCTAGTATACTAGTTGATAATAAACGTTATGTACAGTATCAATACAAATACATTTTATGAAGAAACTGCTTAAGCAAGCATGAGTATAACTGTGAAGAAGGAGCTTCTATGTTGATTGCTATCATAAGTATGATAACTTGTGAATTACTTTAAAAATAAAAAGACATCTTAGGGTTAGGATTTTGTTCAGCAAATCAAGTATTTTGCAGCAATTTTCAAATTGAAAGATTTTGTTGTTATTTTATATCAACAGACGTGATGTAAATTATCATTGTATGGTAACTTTAAGGTTTTAGGGTTAGGATTTTGTTCAGAATATTACGTACTTTGCAGGAAATTTCAAATTGAAAGATTTTGTTGTTATTTTATTTCAACAGACGAGATGTAAATTATCATTGTACGATAACTTTAAGGTTTTAGGGTTAGGATTTTGTTCAGAAAATTACGTACTTTGCAGGAAATTTCAAAGATGTAAATATTTTGTTGTTATTTTATTTCAACAGACGAGATGTAAAGATTTTGTTGTTATTTTATTTCAACAGACGAGATGTAAAGATTTTGTTGTTATTTTATTTCAACAGACGAGATGTAAATATTTTGTTGTTCATTTTATTTCAACAGACGAGATGTAAAGATTTGTTGTTATTTTTTTCAACAGACGAGATGTAAAGATGTTGTTGTTATTCTATTTCAACAGACGAGATGTAAATTATCATTGTACCAGAACTTTAAGGCAATTCCTCTTATTAGCAACGTCTTTATCATATATTATAAGAATATGTAATATATTAATATTTGAAGCTAAGATAATATTTCTAATTACACCGTGTTTCTTTTTTTTTGTTATCAAGACAGCACCGTTTCATTTTGAATAAAACTAACACTGAGTTACTTCTTAGGAATAGTTTTAAGAGTTTCGTTGAAAGCAAAATAACCAGCTGAAATTTTGTTAACCTAAATAAAAAGGAAATTTTACTATCTATAATAGGCATTTGGTGCCCATTGTAAAAATAGTAAATGCATGATATAGCACTATATTATTAGTTTATGTTATCACAAAACTAATGAAACATTGGGGCGTAGGATTATTATTAATGTAAAGTTAACAATTTCCCTACCGAACATGTAATCTTTCAAAACGTTAGCTTGTGGTATTCAGGAAAATTAACGTCCAACTGAAAAGCAGGTTTGGGATTATTAAGGGTAAAATAGATTAAACACGGACACGAAAGGAAGGAAAGAAACAGAACAGAACAAACAAAACCAAACTTTTATTTACAATAATTGTGTTTGTGTAAATTTTCATCTTCTGTTCGATTTCTTATTGTTTTAGATCAGACTGGTTGCTGGGGCTAAAGAGGCTTTCTAATCACGTCTATACAGAATAAAGACAGAAAATAATGATGATATACCACACTTTTCAAATTAGACTAGTGCAGTATACAGAGTGTCCCAGAAATCTGGACCCATAGGGAAAATAGACATTATATTCTTAAAGCTAAACAAACATATTTCTGTTGTCAGTTGTACATATTTCAGGAAAGCAAAAAAACCCTGATGGCACAGTATACCAAGAACTGATATGTGTATGGCTGTTAATGTCATGCAATTTGAATAATAAATAAATAAAGAATAATCTGTGTATTTTTCCCATGGGTCCAGACTTCTGGGACACCCTGTACAATAATCTCATTTGCATATGTTACCTACTATTCGAAATAACACATTTAAGGGGAGAAAACTCCTAACTCAAACCAGTTTCATAGGTATATTTGTTACTCGTTGAGCATAGGCACTCGCTCAACAGAGTGGGAACAGACACATGGCCAAAGTGCAACCTTTATTTGAGAAAAGGGAATAGCATGTGCTTATGACCTTTGAACATCCATTCAACGAAAATTACAATAACTACATGCAGAACACCTGTACGAAAATTTTGAAAAATTAACTGAACGTCTCTAACTAAATATCTGTTCTAAACTAACCACAACACTTTTTCACGTCAGATGCCACTTTTTAAACCAACCGACTGTTCATGTATGTCTAGTTATATCATGAAACATCACTTAATTGCTAGTAATGCAAAGAACACCCATTCTAATAACTTGATCAGCAGTTAGACTGGTCAGTTGATAAAAAAATCAGTCAGTGAAAGGTTCAAGCTATAAAAATGAGGAGTTGATTGTAACTATCACAGCTGATCATCAGAACAGAGTAACTGCTTCTTTACTGGACTTTTCTTCTGTGATTCTGAATTTTTATGAACAGCAATGTTTACCTATATGTTCCTCCTCATCAGCTGAGTTTATATCAAATGGCACAGTACTCTCTTATCAATTTGTTCATACCTCTGAATACTGGAGCAGTAAAAATGATCTGGAAAAAATGATCTGCCTATAATGTTTGACAAATACTACAACTGCAAGCAATCCTTTCTTTGACATAAAATATTAACATTGAGGAACAATCAGCATGTGACTCACATACAGAATAGTTTGCTATATACCACCTCGTACTTACGTCAAAACTTCACCGATTCCACTTTTGCTGGCATCTGTATCCAGGATGAATGCAAAGAATAAAAACCCTATGACCCGAGCGCTTTCGAAAGGTGGACCTTTCTTCTTCAGGAGCAATACTGGTGCTTTGACTCAGGCGTGCTCCAAAGATTGAAATGTATATCCACATTCTCTTGTCCATACAATCCTGACATCAACCTTAAGAGCAGTTAATGATGCAGTTGTTTTGCAGAAATTAGCTACAAGCTGTTGATAATTTACATAAAACCTAAGTAGCTGCAAAGTTCTCCTCTGTTAGAAGGTAGGAGCCAGTTCTTGACTGTTGTAATCTATGCAGGAATAGTGGACACCATCTCTAGTAATTGTGTAACTAAGAGACTGCACTTCTGCTTGCATAACAATGTACTTTTCTGGCTTCAAATTTAAGCCTGGATTTTACTACTGGAATATCATTTTAGCTGTTCAGCTGCAGCTTGAAATATGCAGTAAAACACAATATGTAATCCACATAGATACGATATCTCTCCCATTGCATTTCTTTGAGTAAAAGTGTAAAAAATGTTTAAATAAAAGCTTAGAAAGTAGGAATGGGAAACATCAAAAAGTAAGGAAACAGGGTAGGATTTGGTGAGATAATATTACAAAATTAATGTTTTTTTACGTGAGGCTTACAGAGGGGATGGCGCTGGTTAAATAAAAAACACAGTTTTCACTAATAACTTATCTTAGGCGTACGAAATATCTTCTTTTAACACATATGCAATACATAAATATTCTCGATACTCGTCTGTTTGACAGTTCAAGATAAAAAAAAACAACAACAATTGTTTAAACCTCTGCAACAGGTTGTCATCAGCTTTCGAAGTTTGTTTGTTGTAAAGCACAAAGCAACACAAGAGGCTTTCTGTGCTGTGACCACCACGAGAATCGAAACCCTATTTTTAACGGTGTAGCTTTCGAAGTTTGTTTGTTGTAAAGCACAAAGCAACACAATAGGCTATCTGTGCTGTGGCCACCACGAGAATCGAAACTATAT
>NW_013665813.1:234755-253681 GCF_000517525.1 Limulus polyphemus | reverse complement strand
TAGGAAGTAGGAATGGGAAACATCAAAAAGTAAGAAAACAGGGTAGGATTTGGTGAGATAATATTACAAAACTAAGTGGTTTTTTACGTGAGGCTTACAGAGAGGGTGGCGCCGGTTAAATAAAAAAACACAGTTTTCACTAATAACTTATCTTAGGCGTACGAAATATCTTCTTTTAACACATACGCAATACATAAATATTCTCGATACTCGTCTGTTTAACAGTTCAAGATAAAAAACAACAACAATGTGTTTAAACCTCTGCAACAGGTTGTCAGCAGCGTTCGAAGTTTGTTTGTTGTAAAGCACAAAGCAACACAATAGGCTTTCTGTGCTGTGGCCACCACGAGAATCGAAACTCTATTTTTAAGCCCACAGCCTTACCACTGAACAACTTGAAGATGATATTGCTATATTAGTGTGGAATTCATCGGCTGTTTCATAAAATAACATGTGGTTATTTTCATTCAAGTGTACAATTGAAATCATTTCTTATATTCTGTTGTTTTTAATAACTGTGGGAGAGTGACATCTCATACCTATGTATCATATTAATTAGTACATCGTCACCTAAATTTTTAAGCATCTTATAGCATACCTAATCTACGTTAATCTAAGTTAATATCATAGCATACCTAATCTACGTTAATCTAAGTTAATCTAAGTTAATATCATAGCATACCTAATCTAAGTTATAGGAACCAAAAGAATAATCCTTTTTTATTTTCTAGAACACCTTAATTGTGTTAAAAACCATTTTTCTAGAGGTTATATATTTCTCATCTAAAATATCTTTATTATTAACTTTCTTGAAGTTTTCTTTCTAGATTTGCAAAATCATAAAAAATTGGGCTTTACAATAGGTCTAATAATACTTTGTGTTTTGAGCTAAATGCTTCTTATTTTTCTGTATTCCGTGCATCTTTCAACGCTAAAAGCCTTATTTCTCTTATTTTTGTTCGTGTGTTTGATTGTTTCGGTTCAAGTTTACAGAAAAGACTCGGCAATCCATCCATATAGGAGAATCAAACCATGGATTTCAGCAACATAAGTCCGTAAACTTACCGCTGACTCAATGGGGTACTTTTGTGTTTAATTATATTATCTGATTTAGAATTCCGCCACAGAACTACTTCCTCCTTTCGACTTACTTTTCGAATTAGTTTTATCAGTAGTTTCTGTTAATGCTTTACGCACACACACACACACACACATTCATCAAATATATCCATATCAGCACCAGTTACACTAGATTTATCTTTCCTTAACATACTTATTTTCAAACATTAAAAAAACTTTATCCCAGAGAACTAATTCTTGAACTTTTTTTTTAGTGCACAATACATTGTGTTAACAGAAAAAGTAATCTTAGGCCTATAGAAGATATCATATTTACATTTCCCAATCACACCGCTAGGTACTAAAGCTAAATCCAAAGAACATCATTTATTTTCAGTGACATATATTTATGTTAGTCTCTCTCTCTCTTCTATCGTAAAGACAAACTGAATTATCTTCGTCTATAATTTCTTCATTCCTATACGTATGACCATTTCTCTGTAGAAAAACGATTGTATTATACTAGCCTTGGTAAAGGACTAGACCATTAACTTTTCCATTTAATTTCCACCTTATTTCATTCTAGACGAGTTTCAACTTCCAATACTCTGAAAGTAATAATACAACCTTGACCAAAATATTTGCATACTGTTCTATAATGATGTTATCGTCTACATGCATAGAATAGTTATTGAGTAAATGCTCGATTAGTAATAGAAAAGGTAGTGTGTGAAAGGACAAACATGTACGAGTTGTTATTCTGGTCTGTATAAGTTGTTTTGAGTATTCCTTCATCAAAACACACATACACACCTGTTTTGTCTAAAGGGGTGTGCTTTTAATATAAAATATTTAGATTGTTTGTTTTGAATTTCGCGCAAATCTACAAGAGGGCTATCTGCGCTAGCCGTCCCAAATTTAGCAGTGTAAGACTAGAGGGAAGGCAGCTAGTTATCAGCACCAACCGCCAACTCTTGGGCTACTCTTTTACCAACGAATAGTGGGATTGACCGTCACATTATAACGCCCCCACGGCTGAAAGGGCGAGCATGTTTGGTGGGACGGGGATTCGAACCCGCGACCCGCAGATTGCGAGTCGAGCGCCCTAACCACCTGGCCATGCCAGGCCATTTCAGTTTGTTTAAATTTATATTATCCTAAAATAATTTTGTTGCGCTGTGGATAACTACATGTTCAATACCTTCTAGATTTTACCTGTTATTATTTTTGGAAATATTTTGGTATCACAGGACAACTAACAGGTCAATTTTACAGAATTAAACATTTTTACACATGGTACATTGTTCTTAGAAATAAGTGGGATTTAATTTTAAAATTTAATTGCTGATATGTATTCTATACTGTTGTTAAAACGTTTACATTTACTCATGAATTTAATTACGTTGAATATTTTAAAATGTCAGTTGCAAGTTTACGTAATGCTTGTTTGTTTGCTTTTTATTCGTGCAAAGCTATTCGAGGATTATCTGCACTAATCTTGAGCTAATAGAGTAGGGAGAAGGCAACTAGTCAACAACACCAACCAGCAGCTCTTGGGCTACTCTCGTTTAAAGGCAACTGGTCAACAACACCAACCAGCAGCTCTTGGGCCACTCTCGCCTGAAGGCAACTAGTCAACAACACCAACCACCAACTCTTGGGCTACTCTTGTCTGAAGGCAACTAGTCAACAACACCAATCAACAACTTATGGGATACTCTTGTCTGAAGGCAACTAGTCAACAACACCAACCAGCAGCTCTTGGGCTACTCTCGTTTAAAGGCAACTGGTCAACAACACCAACCAGCAGCTCTTGGGCCACTCTCGTCTGAAGGCAACTAGTCAACAACACCAACTACCAACTCTTGGGCTACTCTTGTCTGAAGGCAACTAGTCAACAACACCAATCAACAACTCTTGGGATATTCTTGTCTGACGGAGTAAAGAGGGATTTGATCGTCATTATTAAAGCGCACCCGCGAACCCAGAGAGTGATGCGTTCTTCTATTTTATGGGGCTAGCGGGCGGTACCGAGAGGCGAACACTGAATCTACAGATCCACAGTCTGCTAGAGTAACCACTAAGCCAAACTTGGCTATTTTATGTAATGATTAATAAAACTTATGAAACATATTTTAATAACAGTATATCGAAGTTAACTAAGTAGAAACGGTCTTTAGTTGAGCCCAGTAACCCTCAACTTGATACTAAGAAACCTTTAAAGATAAAAATACTTGAGATTTTTATTTTATTTTCAAAAAGTTAGCCTTACTTTTAAATTTATCTGCTTAACTTCTATAAAATCATTCCTGGTGTCTAAGAAAACATGTTCGTATGTCTGTTTATTTGTAGTTAAGCACAAAGCTACACAATGGGCTATCTGTGCTCTGCCCACCACGGGTATCGAATCCCGGTTTCTAGCGTTGTTAGTACGCAGACATACCGCTGTGCCACTGGGGGGCATTTCGAAAAGTAACAACTAAAACAAGTAATTTCACATCGTTCTTTCTGATACAACTTCCTACGAGTTAAAAAAAGCTAAAACCTAATTATAACTAATTATATGTTATTGACGTCAGAATAATTATATATATAGTATATGTAGATGATCAACTTCCACATTCGATGTGAGACTTTTAGAAAGCTCAGTGGGCGGCATGCCTACAAGTATTTCTAGATTAAGGTAAACATCCAATTAGGGAAACTACTGAAGCTTTCAACATATCTGAAAGGGCTGACAAAAGAACATTATATTAAGAGATTCACCACGGTATATGGTTACTTAGACCAACAAGAGTGAGTTTGGTTGTTAAGCAACTTTATGATGTACGAAGCATTTTTCTTTGTTCTTCAATAAACATCAAATGGCCAGTGATTTAACCAAGTTTACAGTATGTCTATTTGAGTCCATTATATGTCAACAAAAATTATTTCTGTATATTGATTGATTGACCACTTTAAAAGACACGGTGGTTTTGAATATTTCAGAAAAAGCCAAGGTGAGAATGAAAGATAATCTGTATATAAATAATTCTTTTATAAATTATTTCAAAGCTTTGAGAGACAGACAGACAGACACTGTAATGTAAAGCTATATATACATGTCTGAGGTGAATATTTGAATTGCACTACGAGTCAAATACGCGGCATCCGATTCCAAAAACATATAAAAACTATACAAACATATTCTATATTCAAATAATGTATAAATAATTAAAAAAATGACTTGGCTGCCTAAGCAATGAAATGTAAAATCAATTTTCTTCTCTCTTAAAACTAAACGGCAGTACAATAAAATAATCCATAAAGTTCCATTTACAATGAATCAGTATTTTAACCTAAGGTCATGTTATGCAATATATATATATATAGTCAAATCATAGGATCTATTTACAGATGATATAACAACCGATACATACACAGTGTGGTCTGTATAGAAAGAAATAACTGAGAAGTGTAACTACATTACCTTTGTTGTAGAGTTGTCCAGGATGGGCTTGAGAAACAACTGAGCATAACCTTGTCACAAATGAATAGAGATAATTTAATTACTGAAGTTATTTGTTTTTATATAACTAAAACTGATTCACTCACACCATAACTCTATGGCACCCCCAAACCACACAAACGGGACTGCCCCATACGACTCATACTGTCGACTTATGACTTGTTTAAATACAATCTTGGAAGGTACATAGCCTGGGATCTCACACCATAGATGACATCTGCAGGTTCCCTTTTTAAAGATGTCTTTAATTTCAGAAACGCATTAAACCAACTAAAACCTTAATGGCTAGCTTTAATGTTGTGTCAATTTTTACCGAAGTTCCCGTCCAGGAAGCTTGTAATATTGCACTTGACCTCTTCCTGAATGACCCCCAATACTTTAATTCAAGTATCCAGTACATATATCTGTTTCCCTCTTATAATTCACAACAACTGAAACCAAATTCATTCTCAATACCAAAAACTTTCTTCAGTTTGATGGTTTAAACATGAGCAATCCTCTTTTACCTGTTTTCGACCACGTATTTATGACCCAATTCGAAACACGAGCCATACAATCCGGGATTTATCCTCCCCCTATACTATTACAGATATGTCGATGACACTTTTGCTGGTTTCACTTCTGCCGAACACTTATACATTCTCTTTGAACACATAAATTCCATTCATCCTAACATTAAATTCCCAACTAAATACCAAAATAACAAGCAGTCATCTTTTCTTAACCTCAACGTTATTAAAACCGACACATAATTAAAAACCACAAATCACCGAAAAATAACTCACATCCTCTGGAATTCCACCCATGAATCCAGATAAAAAAAATCTATCTACCAAAAACCTTATAAATGCAGCTTCAAGACCTTACTCAACTGACTATATAGATGAAGAAATCAAACTTATAAAGAATTCCTTCATCCATATCAACAAATTTCCGCCAACTACTGTCGAAAAATTGGAAAAACAAAAACCTCAAAACTCAAATCACAAACAAAATTGAAACTAATAAACCAAACAACAACAGAACATCACACTGTAGTTTACCATCCATCCCTGAAATCAGTTCAAAAATAATTCACACTTGGAGAAAACTTGCCAGTAAATATAAAATTCCTATCCACTTGAAATTCACTCAAAATCTCGGCCCTAAACTAAAATCATCACTGAAATAAATTATGTAGAACCACACAGTACAACCATCATTTATAAAATAACGTGCAATAGCTGTCCAGAATTTTATATCGGAGAAAACGGTAGAAAATTGGAACCCAGATTCACCGAACATAATAAAAAAAACCTCCCATTTTTACCATCATTGCAACTCAAAAAACAAAACAAAAAACACGCACACCTAATATATTTATTAAAAATACTGCAATTTTAAACGAAAAACCAAACACCAACAAACGCAAATTAAAAGAAGCCATTGTAACTGTTCAAAATAACGCTGCTCCAAACCAACACTCCAAGGTACCAAGATACCTTTACTAAGCAGTTAATCAATCTATGGTCATGTGATCTTTTTGTTCCATACTGTATATATATATTCCCGTGTCTATGCAAACTTAATGTACCTGATGGTGACATAAGGTTGTCAGAAAAATGTACATTTCTAATAAAGTTTCTTTCACTACCCATTCAAGCGGTCTCCAAATATTATTTTCTAAAAACTGATTCTTCGTCATCAAAGCTATATTAATATAGTAGTCAATGTAATTATCTCTCCCATTTCGTTAAATATTTTGAGTTTTGGTGTTTCCTGTATCTTTGTACATGAAATTATTATTTCATAATCTTCGTTATATCTTGCTTATGTAAAATGCGATCAGTTCAATTTTTTTACGTGTAAAATGTTCTGAAATACTTCCCTACACACAGAGACACATGTACGATCTCTAATCCAGAGAGTTCTTCACAATATATGTATAATATTACAAGCATAATGTTTTTGAACCGAAGCCGAAAATTACACTACTAGAACGCTCATTTATGCTCTGTTTACTTTCTAGAAATGTTATCTGATACTTCACCATCAACGCTAATGTATGTCTAGTGATGCTTGGAACAAAGACAAGGGGTCTTACATAGTAGTTTGGGATAACATACAGTCATTTGAACCTTCATCAATGAAAAAAGTCGATTAAAATATTTGCTTCAAGCCTCCTTTTAACATCGTAATGGGTAAACGGTAATTGTTATTAATCAATATATAGTGTAAATGATATTAAAACTTAGAAAACGTACTGAGGAACGCAATTTAGTTGAACCAGAAATGTAAGTATAAAACAACAGTCGCTTGTGTTCACCTATTTGTGAACTTTTGATCACAATGATATTCTCATCATTTAGATGGAAGATTTATTTTTTGCAGGGCGTTAAATTCGGTTGTTGATTTTGGTTAATTTCAGGGATAAAATATATGTGGCATTGTTAAGAGAAATTTGTTTAGCGCAAAGCTACACAATGGGCTATATGTGCTATGCCCACCACGGGTATCGGAACCCGGTTTTAAGCGTTAACAAGTCTTCAGACGTATCGCTCTGCCACTTGGGGGGGGGGGCACTAAAGAAAGACAGAATTTTATGGCGTGTTTGTACATGTTGTAAATGTGTCACAAGATTATAGTGAAGGTAAAAGATTAATGACAATAACAGTACTTCAAATTTACATTAGTTGCTACGTCTTTCGTCTAAGTTTTAATCGGGAATAACAAAATTAGTGTAAGGTTTACAATCTAAAGGTGACGATTGTATTTTATCCATTTACTTGTTTGTGTTTTATTTATTTATTTATGCCTATATGTCAGCTGAACACTAACTCCCCCGGTGAGACTGCGGTAAGTTTACGGACTTACAATGCTAAAATCCGGAATTCGAGTCCTTGTGGTGGGCATAGTAGATAGCCCAATGTGGCTCTGCTCTAAAAAAGCAAACAAATAAAATCAATAAATAAGCAAAGCAATAAAAATTGATATAAGTTATTCACATTAATTCAAACCAATACATGGGTTACTTCAAACGATAAGATTTCCCTTCAATGTGTACAATCATGTTCTGTATATTAGAAATACCCTCATCTCATTTTTAGTGTGAAGAACACCTAAAGTTCAACATTAACATATTATGTAACTTCACATCTTTAGTATGGTATATAAACATGATATTACGGGAAGTAGAAACCAAACAGTCTACTAATCCTCAACATGAACTTCTAAACAATGCATGTCAAACATACCTTCAATTCTATCAGTAAGGGACCTTCAACATATTAAGAATCCTTATGGATCGGTGTTTTATATCTGTAGGATGAATAGCATAAACAGACATACGACAAAAATGGCTTGTTTGGTATCAAGTAATTAGACGGAAATGACGCCTTCAATATTGAATGAATGTGATTTAATGACTTAGCTGATGCCATGCTCATTTACATATCAAGAAGACCAAGCTTATTAAAGTCAAAAGCTATTGTCGAGAAAGTGAGTGGTTGCTTTGTATTAACATTAAATTTATGACACTCACACCTTCATTAATTTGCATAAAATATAATCCTTAAAGTGAACTTTTTTTTTCCCTCTTAACTGAAATCAAGTGGCGTAAAGGATTACAACGCTCTATATGGCGGACTAAGTGGTTTTTTTTCACTGTTATTCTAAACCTTTTATGTACAAGTATATGTACACATTGACGTTTGAGTCCGTCCTATCTGAAACATTTTATGCAGAAAATGTAACTTTAGATGTTCATCCAGGCTTTTCAGAGGAATTCACATATCCTTTGACGAACACTCGTATTTTCTAAGAAACGTTTTTAATTTTTAGAAATAATATCGTTTGACGTTCGACCTTATGATAGAATAGAAAATTACAAGACAGCAGAACGTAAATAGCCTTGTTTTTCTGTTCGAGATTGAAGCAACAACATATCCTTATGCTTGAATACAACTTTTTTCATATACTAAATAATTGTTTATATGATTAAGTACGCTCTGATTATTTATCTGAAAGGGGATACACCTCAATAAGAATTATTGTACACCATAGTGAGTTAACTACTCAGTTATATGGAGAAAAAAATACAATAATGCATTAACTTACGTGTTCGATATGCTAAAATAATGGTGTAATTACGGCTTGTCTCTCTCTCAGGTGTTTAAAAAATCAGCAAGTAAAATGTTTCTTACTAATTCAATAACTGCCTATAAATAGAAGTATTAGCCAGTCTAAGTAAAACTTTTACAGTTTACAGGCTAAAGTATGAACTATTGGGATAACACAATGTCAACAATGTTAAAGAAACTTTTTTTTCACAAACTTAGATTTCAACAGTGATTTTTTAGTACGCATATTTTTGTTAGCCTAATTAACATGCTTGTCGTATTAAGAATGTTAAAGAAGTCGTCTTAAACATTCAATGGTGATTATAAACTGATGATGGTAAAAGAGAAAGTAAAAGAATATACTAATGAATTGGAGTGAAGAATGGGGCTTTGATACTGTTTGATCAAATTCTCCCAATTTAGCCCATTTTCCATTCAGTATTGATCTTTCTTCTTATGCGTGTTTTGAATATTAGTAAATTTCACTGACGTTCGAAGACCAAGTTACTTACGGAATTTATAACTATTACTGGCTCCCTTAAGGAAAGTGAAAACCAGACCGGGTTATGTTTAATACAAAAACATATGTTGTTGTAAATAAATATGCTTCGTTGATTTACATATCTATATTTTGATGTATACTTAAACATTCAAAGCTTGATTTGTGTAAAGAAATATTCATACTTTGTATAGTATTACCATGTAAGTGATGCAAGCGCTCGCGCTCAATATTAATGCTTTGCCTTCACAGTTACATTTATTTATCATTAAAATATGTTTCGTGGATATACATATGAACAGTATGTATGTATATTTGGATGTATATTTTAAAAAGGAGAAAATGTGCTTTCTTGGTTTATATATCTGTATTTTGACGTATACTTTATATGTAAAACACACGTACTTTGTATACAATTACCAGAAGAATACTCATTATAACGTAGTCTTATATCGACTTCAAAGCTATATTTACTTATTATCTTGATAAAGTAATATCTGTTCCAATACGATGTATTAGTCTCTTGAATATAAGGCTTAGGTTACAAATAAATTTTCCAATGATTTGGGATAAATTAGTGGGACATACAGTTATCATATAAACGTAAATTGTAGTTTACGTTTTCTTAATGATTATGTAGATTTCTGTATTTTGTGTTAAGATTTGTTTTGTTTCCTAATCCAGTCGGATATTTTAGTGAAACGTTTTTCACTTTTGTTTGTTTGTTGGTAAGCGCAAGTTTACACAATGGGCTATCTATGCTGTGTCCACCACGGGTATCAAAATCCGGTTTTTAGAGTTATAAGCTTTCAGACTCCCCGATGAACTACTGGTGGGGGGTAGCTTTTCGCATACATTAAGAGGTATATTACTTAGTGAATTACATAGCTATTAAGTAACGTTATTAAACACTTATTATATGACGTAGGGCAAAATAACATGCAGTAACATGAAATATGCCTACCTTAGAAATGAAAGACGCTCAAAAAATCTTTATAACTATTTCTACACAAGTAAATGTTGTCTGAACTTTTATTCCAATATCATGAAACCTAACTACATTTACAGTTGACAAAACTTTAAACTTTTCAGCTAAAGTCGAAAGTTCAACTTTCATAGACTACAAAATATGTACGTGAAAATACTTAAGTAATCCAAATGAAAATACTTAAGTAATCCAAATAAAAATACTTAAGTAATCCAAATGAAAATACTTAAGTAATCCAAATAAAAATACTTAAGTAATCCAAATAAAAATACTTAAGTAATCCAAATAAAAATACTCAAGTAATCCAAATAAAAATACTTAAGTAATCCAAATACGTGATTAAATCCTAAGGTAATATGAATTGTTCTTACTACCTGAAATATCTTCATTTCTTTAATAATTTAACTAAACTAAAGGCCTACATCTACATTCTCTTCTATCTAATTGAAGGATCCTTTAAACTCTTATCCATATTCAAAATTTATTCATTCAAAACCGAGAAAGCAATTTACTCAGCTGTATCTTTTCGGTGGATTATTCTCTTTAAGGTATAACGTTACTTGATCATTTCTCTTGATTTAACTTTAATGATATTTGTTTTAAATACTATACTTCTTATCATAAACTCTTAAATACCATATTTTATCATACATTGTTTACTTGCTTCTCCGGAGTATACTAGATCTTCCGCCACTAATGGCTCCAGACTTAGTATACATTATCTCTAACCCGATCTTGTATTAAGTAGATTAGCGTTGCCATCCCGTATTTCTCCACCATTAGTAATACTTGAGCTGAGTATATGTTGTTTTCCTAGCTTTAGTGATGTTCAAACGGGAGTAAACCTAAATATTTAACATAAATATATGTGTTCACATATATTAACACCACTGTACTTTCTTCGTTTCTTCCATGCACTAGTTATAGCATTATAAGTGACACCATTTTGTATTCAGTCGTCCCCCGTTTAGATAGCGGTAAGTCTATTGATTTTCAACGCTAAAATTAGGGGTTCGATTCCCCTCGGTGAATACAGCAGATAGCCAGATTTATCAAAATATGTGTAATTAGTTTAAATAAAGTTCATATTGTAAAACTATAAATCTAAGGACAAGGTAAAACACTGGTTTTATTCTTTTCTAATGCTATCTTCAGTGATGTCCAGTTTTATTTGTATAATTTGCTCACAGGAATTAAATAATAAATGCCCACGATCGGCACTTAAGAATGAAAGTTATCTTTGTGTAAAATCTAAAACATATTTCAGATGTACAAATAACTTAACAATAAAACCCATGATGGTATTCATTAGCCGAATGATTTGTTGTTTCTACTTAATAGTCTAACAGCGGAACATAATATATTTCGGTGGTTAAGCTTGTTGCATAAATATGCCCTTATTGTCATTACCAGAGCCGGTTTATTAGAAATTATAGGGTTTATGTCTGATTTATCCTACTTAATATATATCCAGAGACATATATATCTCAGACGTCATTTGGGTTAGATTTTAGATCGATTTATTATGTAACTGCTTCTGACAGAATGAAGTCCTGAATTACATTATACACGTAGCCAATTGCAGTGATGACTTCTCACAAACCTGTCCCTTGTTCTAAACAAAGAATGTGAGTGAAATAGTTAAGTGTCAAGCCTAGATAAAGGACTTGATTTCTCTTTGGCATAGCTTTGGTAAAGTTTATTTCAGAGAAAATTATTGGGCTAATTTCTATGTTGCCTTACATTTCCAGTATTTGTATTGAAAAAAAAATATTACTCAATGAGTTTAGGTTGTTATATGAAGTGGTTTCTTACATTTTGAAGCACATGAAAAAATTGAAGTAACTTAGTATGGTACGAGTTTGAAAACAAAACACAACTTCAATATTCTCTATTGATGATGGCAGTCTGATATATATATATTCATCTATATCCGAAGAAATGAAAATGAACCCGTAATGAATTCAACAACTAGTGTCATATTAATAATTTAACGATTAAAACACAAGGTACAAGTTCAATATTTACTTCAGTGGTTGAAAAGAAACAAACAATAGCTAGTTTTATTTGAATATTCACAAACTATTAGGTTTTTTTAAACATGTTTTTGCTTTAAAGAATCGAATGGTTGCACACCCATGAAAAATAAATACTTCAGAAAAAGTTACGCGTTTTATAATTTTTTTTCATAAATTTTATAAATTATTTTATAAATATTTTTAGATATGCTCTTGTCTTCAATAAAGAAATTAATGATAGATTGAAGGAAGAGTTTGAGCCCTTTAGAACACTAAGATAATTTCGGTAAAGGAAGTTGGTGCAATATATGAATGCAAATTCGTTGATCATTTCATGAATGTCAATTTAGATAAACGAAAAAAATGTGCACCTTTTAAGGCGCATCAGAAAATGGGTTCTAAGTTATGTGTAGCTCGTAAGTATTCTTAGCATGATAGCTAAACATCATTTTATTCTTTTATTTGAGAATGTTTACGTTATTATTTCGCCTTTAAAGGGATTAATTTACTTCACATGTTAAGGTTATTGACGTTAACAAGATGGGTGTTTACATGAAATAATTCTTTAGATGTTTTCGTTTCATCGCTGTCACCAATGATCCCGTGGGTGTGATTAATGAACGTGTTTTGTTGAAATAAATTGGTTTCAATTTGGTTGAAGTCATGTTTAACCAAGTTAGAGAGACTGCTTGCGCAGAATTATATCGAAACGTTGATAATAATTCAATCTAATGAATTTATTAAATCAGTTATTCATTTCGACAAAATGCGTATTGTTACGTACTTCATTTCAATCTATGGGTATATCTTATCATTAAATAAGATTAAAAGCAATATGTCAACATTTTGACTGAACTTCTAGCAGTATTAATTAACTACAATCCATCTTAATGAACGATTATGCTTTAGTTTGCATAGATGTCAGTACGTAGGAATATCACATTTTATGTAATTTTAAGATACATTTTTACGTAAGCATTCTTTAAATGAAATTCCAAAACCGGAATAACTTGTAAACATGACTGTTGGCACTCGCAGTCTCAGTCAGAAAGACAAAACAAAAATAACAGCAATAGAAATTGTACTTCTATTATTAAATAAACCTATTTGCTGATTTAGAAATATTGTTTTTAAAAATAAAGTAAAATAATGTATTTATATAAGAAAGTTTTAGTTTTACAATTAATAAAAATACCGTATACACACAATTGGCTCGTGGCGTTAGCTATTTTTTAAAAAATTATATGTTACTTACATTTTATTTAAATTAAGTTATATATATTAGACAATGGGATTACTACTTCTCAAAATTGAGAACTTCTAGACTTTATTTTGGATATTTATTAGTGATATTCGAATACTAAAGAAATATATTTCGATCGATAATTATAAATTAGTTATCATAAGAAAAACTGTTTTTCAATAATTTAAATTTTATCTCTCGGTTTCTTAAATTGTGAAACATTTTGTAACATTACAGTATCAACCACTTTTGTCAATACTACACATGAGTTATTACAATTTCACCTTCGAGAAATATCACGAAGGAAACTGTTAATTTGAAGTATTTTTCAGAATGTTATATATGTATTAGGTTCTTCTCCAATCAGTCTAAAAGCACGGCTGTACTATATAATATATATACTAAAGAAAACGCATAAAATATTTTTCCATCATGATGAAACACGGTGAAAGATAATGGAAATAATAATGAAAGTAATTTCCATTACTTGGGAGCGTGAAAAACACAAATTTTTCACATACAAACTAAAATTGTCCTACAGAACTGTCCAAAGATTGACATATGTAAGTTAAACGGTTACTAATTTTTTTATCATCGTTCGTCTCAGCCTCAAAAACAATGTTATTATGTAATAAGCTTTAAACCTAACAATTTCTTCGTAAACTCCACTGTACTCTATATACTTTTCTGTCTACAGTGCTATAAAGAGTCCCCACTAGTGAAAATATTTTTTATATCCATAAATCCTCCTTATCAATTTTGACTCCATGTTATTTGCTCTATTGTATACCACGCAAACGTTTCAGCAAAAATGGGAAGACAAATAATAAAGGAACATCGTAAACATTAAACTTCTCAGAGCAATACAACGTAAAACAGTCAAGTCGAATATATCATTAAAATATAAAACCGTATAAGATGTTTTTTTTGTTTTTTTTACACCAGTAACCCCTATAACATAAACTCCACATCATTTTGTACTGTACCATGCACGCACTTTTAGGCCTCATTTTGTTGAGTTGATATATTAATATTTATGGCATAAGATGTTTCATTACCGCTTTTGTTAAATACGTTGGACTTTGTTTTAATATCGTAATTACTTAACTTCGTTAGGCAGATGTAAAGATCACAGTTTCTCGATTTTATATAAAGTATTTCTGTTCTTTTATGATATGGTTTGAAACATTTGGAAACTATTTTGGTTTTATGACGAGAAATGCTATCCGGGCGTATTGATTATATTGTAGTACACTTTTGATTTTGTGGATGATTCTGAAATATTTCTTCTAGGACAGTTTCATCTTCTCAATATATTTTTTTTTTAATTCTGTCACAAGTTTGGAAAAAGAATACTCTTGGGATGTAAACAGCGGCGTACTGATTAAGTCAATTGATTGCACTTCTAATGAATGTAACACAAATAATTGGTTGAATTCGAATCTCGGGTCTTCCATTCCCGATTACTAGGCTACTATAATCGGCTTAAGCAAAACCAAATTCATTAAACAAGAATATATTATTCAATTACGATTCCCTTACGAAAACTCAACTTATGTACAGTGTTAAAAATAGAATAGAACATGGGCACGTGTTTGATTAGTTGCTTTTATGTTATGTGTCCTTGTAGTAATTCAAAGTGACAAGCAGGTTTTCAGTGTGCTACATTAAGCAAACGTAAGGAAAGAAAAAGTACAGTTACATTTAAAACACAAAAACTAGAATACGTCTGATCACTCAGAGCTCTTCAGGCTCGGGGAACTGCTGCATTCTGTGCTAAAAATAATTTATTTTATCCGCTTACTCTTCATAAATCTCAGATTCATATAACACGAAAGATTATTTCATTTGGTATATAATCATGTATGTTGCATAGTTTTACTGTTATAACTATAGTTTTACAATGACTAAATTAGGCAGTAGTTTGTTTAGATAGTTTGAAATGTGTATCTAGTGCTACACTGTAAAAAAACGTAACGTTGTAAGTTAATACAAAAATGATATTATTTTACAACACAAACTATATATTAGCAAACAACGATTTATAAGCGTAAGGAATTGGTTTATTTTTGGTTTGTTTGTTTGTTTGAAGTTAAACACACAGTTACACAATGGGCTATCTGTACTCTGCCCACCACCAGGTTTCTAATCAAGTATTCCGCAGACATACCCCTGTGGCACAAGGGGGCGTTTATTTTTGGAGAAACATACTACATTTTGTTTGTTTGTTTGTTTCAAGTTAAGCACAAAGCTACACAATGACAGCTATCCATTTTCAAATAAAATAAAATACATTCCTCTGCAAACTTTATTATTTGTTTATTGTTTGTAATTAAGCACAAAGCTACACAAGGGCTATCTGTGCTCTGCCCACCACTGGTATCGAAACCCGGATTCTAGCGTTGTAAGTCCGCAGACATACAGCTGTGCTACTGGGGGGCAATAACTTAGTAAACAACGATTTACAAACACAATAAAGAGGTTTACTTTGGGGGAAAACATGCTACCAATATTCTGTCTAAACCTAAGTTATTATTATATTAGCATAATGTGCTTCCATACTCAAGTATAATACAACTGAGTGTTGTAGAGATACAAAATAACGAAGTTTTGTGGGTTTTTTGACAACACAAATGAGGTGCGGTTTTCAATTCAAATTATGTTTATTTAAATACGCTGTTCCATTGTGAAGTGACATTTTTATTATGTATATGTAGACTGTACAAAACTCAACAGAAAATTGTGTATCATACAACATATTTGTGTTCAGTTTTGTTAGCCCATAATAATTGTTTTATTTCTGACTTGAGCCTCCATTTCAGTCATTCAAGCACCAGCTTATATTTCACAAGTGTTTTTACAGTATATATCGTTAAGCAGACTCAGTTCTTGAAACGTGGAATCCAGAGCAACAAAAGTAGGGTGTAATTTGAACTAGAAGTAACTCAATAATCTGAAGCCGGGATGTCATTGTAAAGCTGAAGGAGTATAATATATGTATATATATACATATATATATAACATGATAATTAAAATTCAGATTTATTACCAGACATAGAGCTACTCATGTGCAGCTGAGTACATTTTAAATACAAGGAAATCCCTATTTTTATGAGCTGTAGTTAAAAGACGTGTACATTGCACAACGTTAACTTATAAATTATATAACTATCTTTCTATATATTACTTTACTTAGTACAGTCCCTAAGTGTTTTTGTTGAGTTTCATATTTAGTGCCGCTATTTTGCTCATACTGGATATAACTTCAACCTAACCTTTGCAATGCTAACATAATGGTTGATACAAAATTATGCGCAAAAAATAACAACAGTAATTTATATTACAAGGAATACATTTACTCCAAAGGAATAAAATTTATAGTATTGAATCTCTAGCTCATTTTTTTTTCATCTAGAGTAACAACATATCTCCGGTTCTCTAACAGTTTCATACAAAATACTGAATTTAAACTTATAAATAGTAAATGAAATATCGGCAATTATAAAAATGATTAAATGGAGCAACTCTTGAACAACACAGAGGGTGCTGATGGCTGGATGCCGTTTCATTTTCCGTGGTTCGTAAGGACGCCATGGCGAACCGGTTTCGTTTTCCGTGGTTCGTAAAAACGCTGTGATAAACCAGTTTCATTTTCCGTGGTTCGTAAGAAATGTGAACTTAGTCGTGCGTTAATGTTGATGTAGTCATATTTTCTTGACGTCTTGGCCATACGATACATGAATTTCATCTCACGTAATTGGTTCCAATAATCTTTCCAGGTAAAAACTAGAGTTCATCTTTATTTTTCTGCATACTCTAGGAAATTTAGATTTCCCATTACGTAAAAAATCTACAACAACCATAAAGCCAAATGGAAAAGCATACGTTCTGTGTATCACGTTAGAAAGCCCTTAAAGCCTCATCGAGGCAGCTAATTGTTTTCTTAATACTGAAATAGTTTACTTCAATTCGTTTTTTTCGCATCTAAAATAACACACCACAGCATTAAAATATGGAAATCGTTCTTTTAAGGTACTAACTCTCAATAAATATTTTATTGTAATATATCTAAACAAGTAGATTTCGTACGTTTGTTAAAATTCAATTTATGAGTTTACATTGAATTGTTTGACAATAATTAAATCTACAATTGTCGTTTTCACGTGAATATTGGCCAGTCTACAAACAGTATATAATTATTTACAGAATACGAATTTTCCACCTGAACAGCACCTTATATGCAAGTGGTCTAAACGACCCCTAAGATTTAGGTATATAATAATAATATAATAATAATGGAGCATAGGGCCCCAACAACACCTCGCCGACGGAAGTTGTTGTTGCAGTAATTTTTAGCAGGTTGGCCTTTACTGGGTGGAGTTACTAGTCCCGCGTCCTTTCTCATCCTGGACTTGGGACCAGACAATGGTGGTGGCATACCTGCCGGGGAACGAACCCGGTACCTCTGAATTAGAAATCCAACGCGCTATCCACTGCGCTATAGTGACACAAGATTCAGGTATAACTGTCCCTAATGGTTCGCCATGGCGTCCTTACGAACCATGGAAAGTGAAACTGGTTTGTGATGCTATCTCCAACAAACCAATGAAATCATCTAAATGCACTAACGTGGACGTCTGGATGTATAATTTACTCAAACGAAGTCCCGGAAGCAAACTTCTGCTTATATATTAGAATCTATGGTAATATTGTCTATATGTGTGATATAAGATTAACCTTGGAGTCCTTCGCACAAGCTTATATAGTAGAAATCGCGGGTGTCAAACAATGGTGCCTTATTACGACCATCAGATTAAGGACGATCACGATGAAAGAAATAGTTTCAAGGGCAGAAGTGCACGTGCAACATCGTTCTTATCAAGTGAGATTAACCCCTTATATTGTTTTCTTTCATGGATGGCATTTATTTTCATATATCATTCTAAATGGAAGGTACAAAATTCCCTTTTATCACAGACTAAATGTTACAGGTTTGTTATCACCATTAATAAGTAAAAGTTTAAACTAAGATTTCGTCAAAAACAAATTCCATGGAAATTTGAGAAATATTCTAATTATATTTTAATGAAAAAAAACTAATATTAAAACAAAAACTAAGATTTAGTATTTTGAAAGTTTGATTCATATCTGCAAATAATAATTATAATTTTAAACGTGTTTACCAAAGTTATTTATTCTCATGAAATAAAACAAAGGACGTAACAGATTTATTTAACAGACTGTTGACTAGCATTAGACACTTGAGAAGAATAGAATGCGCTGTGTGCTTGGTATATTTATTGTAATATACGGCATTGTGCTGAAATGTTAGTAATGTTTGTCATAATTATTTAATGTTAGGCCAGAACGAATCTAAAGCAAAAAAAAAGTATGACTAAACCCTGCAGAAGTTGTGATAAAGATATATATTATATCAAGAAACGTACAATAGTACAGCAATTAAACGTGACAAGTGCAAGAGCGATAAAGATAATAATAGCATTAATTTCTTAG
>NW_013665813.1:225209-233707 GCF_000517525.1 Limulus polyphemus | reverse complement strand
TATAATTAAAAAAAAAATTTGCATATTTAATAATTAATACATCTAATATTTCTTCAAAAAATGTATTAGATAACGGTCCTTATCAACGGTCCTTAAGATTTTAATTAAAATCGTAGGAAAACGGTTCCCATTGCAAGTTAGACGCAAATATTATAACAACTCTCAAATACTTATTTGCTTTTATGCCGTTTATTTCCTGCAGGTCCAGTTATTGGATAATATTCAGTAATTTTGTTTGTTTGATTTTGAATTTCGCGCAAAGCTACACGAGGGCTATCTGCCGTCCCTAATTTAGCAGTGTAAGACTAGAGGGAGGGCAGCTAGTTATCACCACCCACCGCCAACTCTTGGGCTACTCTTTTACCAACGAATAATGGGATTGACCGTCACATTATAACGCCCCCACGGCTAAAAGGGCGAGTATGTTTGGTGTGAGAGGGATTCGAACCCGCGACCCTCAGATTGCGAGTCGAGTGCCTTAACCACCTGGCCATGCCGGACCAACACAGAGTGTAAGAAAATAAACAAAGAAACTGGGATATTTTCTTATTAAAAAACGTAAGGAACCTCAGCATTAACAAGTGGGTGTAATGGAAATATTCATTATCTCTATTTACATTTTAATTGTGGGTGACAAAAACAAAATGAATTCATAGGGACACCACAAATCATTCTATATTTGAATAAAGTTATAGACCAGAAAAATATAACAATTTTACGTTATTCGATATTAAAAAAAAATATATTTATTCGGTACAATATTATTAACACCAGTTTCATTTCTTCTAAAGACAATTTGACGAACTTTTTTTTTTTGGATATTTCCTCGGTGTTAGTTTTTAATCAGTAGAAAGTAAAAAGCAGAAGATAAATATATATGTCTGCCGAGAGACCCTGGGAACAAGTCTTCCCACTCTCTAAAGACAAATCTATTCTAATCTCTTTGCTGGCTTGTCACTGATATCATTAATTTGTTTTAGTACTGTAACGTTGTGACGCTATCAAATGCATTATTTATCTTGGTTCGTTTGTTCTAGTGTGCTTCACGTGTTTTTACTGCAAAAGAAGACATTTCTCAGAAAAGGACGAAAACAGATGTGGGATGCCTTTCTGTGTCAATCACGCCGAGTTTAATGGGAGAGTGTGATTTATTTAGTATAATACAATTGCTGGGAAGTTTGTAATGTTTTCAATTTTTAAATGTTTATTTGGAGTATGTTGCAATGTTCCACGTTCAAAATTACTTATTATCAGAGAAAAAGTCTTGAAATTTCTCATAGCTTACACAAAACATTCATGTTATTGTTGAAAACATATATTATAGGAATATTTTCAGATAAATTCGACTACAGAATTTACATTAGAATTCCCTATTAAGAAGTTGTGTTATTTTAACTACCATCTTAACTATTATCATATTAAGTACATAAAAGTATGAACGTATTTATCCTGCAGATGATTCTCTGTAGAGAGTGGTTTTATAACACATTACTTGTATCACATATCCAGCTTGTAAGCGTGAATTTCGGAAGGTTTTCTGAAGACAAACATATTCTTACTTCCTATTGCTCAATAAGAGAAGATAACAAGTATTCTCGGAGAAAAATCCTGCTCCAATTTCATCATTTTAACATCACTAATCACTAATACGTTGTCGATAACTGACCACCTTTCCTTCAAGAGACTAGATAACGGATAGCTTCCGCTTCAACATAACAGTTAACAACCACGTTCTTATCAGCCAAAATACTAAAGATAACACCGATCATTATGGTTTCCATGGATTCTGACACGCTGTCGACAGAGACTAGTTATACAGATGCAGACACATGACAAGAAAGATCTGGGCACGTGCTTCGATTAATCTTCAAGATTCGCCTGTCTTATTCGCATTTCGTCAATATTGTTAAATAGAAAAATGGATAACAGTGCCTTGTTAAAAAAAAAAAGTTAGTAAAATCGGCATTATCGTGAAACAAAAATGTTCTCTATGTGCATTTAATATCCTGTTTTCTTAAACCTGTTATTTGACTTTTAAAAATAATCAGTTAACTTAAAACTTGGTTTTGTGTAAAGTATTTGAAAAATATTGCAGCTTTTATCCGTTTTAGCTCTTATACGTAAATGATTACTGACCAAAATAAAATGTGTTCTGCATATTTATATCCATTCATGGTATACATAATTTTCTGCTTTCAAATATCAATAGTACCGACGGTAATGTAACTAAATGTTTAGGAAATTCAGCGAAATCAAAACTGTTATTAATCCTTGCAACTTGGATTAGCCACTGAAATCACTCAGAATGTGCTGCTATGATACAGTGCCGAAAAGTAACGTGTCTTTAAAATATTTTATTTTTATTTCAAAATTCAAAGTAAACATTTGTAGAAAGTTAGTCAACCATACCACCCATTTTCCATTACGTTTTTATTTTAACTACACGAACTTAACTTCTACTTAAATGAAGAAAACCATTATATATTAACCCACATACTCTTCTGACTGTATACTATTGTTTCCATGGTATCAATTGCTCCTGTCAGTTATGCTTCTTCTGATCCTAATAGGATTGACTAGAGACTGGTTAAATATAACCAGACACAAAGGACTCTATTCATAGAAACAAATACTGTCCATGATATTGAATGACAGGGACAAACAGTGAGTCAGAAACGTCGATTGCTATTCAACTCAATGTCACATTATTGATAACACCTTATCAAAATACATTGGATAGTTTTCGTAGGATAGGATCAAGACGATACTGATCACCAAAGACTTATTGAAACAGTGTTTGTAACTCGTGACTGTTGAACGTAAGTCAGCAACTGAGTTAAGGCATTGATATATTCAATGTCATCAAAATAGACATGAGGTAACAACACTTATTATAGTTATTAGATACATTATACGATTGGTATTAAATACGAAGAACAGCGTGGAAAAATTGAAAAAGAAACCAACCTACAAAAATGTGTTTAAAACAATGTCGAGCCGTTAGATAAGGCACATTAACAAATGTATATATATAGGTATCTTAAATGTGTTTACCTCATTAAATTTGAAGAAATCTTTAGAGTCTAGAATGCATCTTGCATCATATGTAGGCAAGTTTAATTGTTCCCAAAGTATGCAAAAGTTATACAGATAGATAAAAATACAGATGGAGAGTTAGATAGAATATATGTTATTGTGAATGTGCCTAATGATTATATTTTAAATATTATTATTTCTCTGGCGAGGACATATGAGGTGTGAGGAATTTTTTGATTTACGGATATCTCTCCGTTGATTCTTATTCTCACAGAAATAACAAATAGATTCAGATTTTTTTAAGTTATTTATATCCATTAAACTATTATTTTAAGCGTTGCTCCCCAATGGCTCAGTAGTAAGTCTGAAGATTTATAACGCAAAAAAACGGATGTTTAAAGCTACACATAGACTATCTACGCTGTGCCTACCACGGATATTAAAATCCGTCACAAAGCTACACAGTAGACTATCTACGCTGTGCCAACCACGGATATTCGGATTTTGATATTCGTGGTTGGCACAGCGTAGATAGTCTATTGTGTAGCTTTGTGACGGATTTTTATATCCGTGGTAGGCACAGCGTAGATAGTCTATTGAGTAGCTTTGTGCTTTTAAAAAGTTATATTTTTTTTTAGTTTCTAAGAATGTAGAAGAATTGCCTGTAAGATGTTTCTTGTTAACGTCTTACAAGCCCTCCCCCAATTGCACAGCGGTATGTCTGCGGACTTATAACGCTATAATCCGGGTTTTGATATCTGTGGTGGGCAGAGCACAGATAGCCCATTGTGTAGCTTTGTGCTTAATTACAAACAATACACATATTTAGTGATAAAATGTACCTTCATGGATAGAAAGTTTTTCATATTCAAAGTTTAACGCTTTTAAGCTTGTTTTAGTAATATGATCTGAGTTTTAGTAGTATGATTTGATAAACATAGTAATAGATATTGGTATTTAAACTTACTTATTCTTCTTTATATATATATATACATTCTATTGTTAACTTGAAAAAACAATTTTTACTTTGGAAAGCAAACTTAATATGCTCTAGAAAAGACAGAAGAGGGCAACAACACAAACATATTGAACATTTATAATAAAAATTACATTAGACTCCAAATGTTTTTTGGCCCATTCCTATTGATTTTATATCTGACTTCAAATCACAGATGTATAATATTATATTTCAGACATATGTTTTTGTCTACCTAAAGTCATTGCCCAGGAACTCATCCAATAAGCTGCACAATAAAGACAGATGCTGTACTTTTGCATGCAGAACAAACAATTTAAAGCTATATATATATATATATGTGTGTGTGTAAAAGATTGTTTATCTTTATCGTCAGAGGTGAAATGAAGAGAGAATTTGTGATGTAGAGGACTAATGCATTCTTTGATTGGGTATACATTCTGCTGTGGTCTGAGTTTCAACTATTCAAATCTCATAAGCACAATTTGAGTCAGGAAACTAAAGTAATGCCATTAGGACTTTTACAATGGTGAAGTGTTGATAATATCTATGGTTTGATCTCCGAAAGATAGTTAAGCATAAATAGTCAAAAGAGCTACTAATAATGGCGACGAAAATTAAACAAGAGTGCAGATTAAAATTTCATATTCCTGTTAAATTGTTTTTTCTTTATTTAAAGGGAAAAAATTATGTACAAATAAATTTTCATATCTGTTGTCTACAACAAAAAAATCGTAACTTTAAAGTATGTGTTTTGCACTTATAAGTAGTGGTTTAGATAGATTTCTGTCTATCATAGACCAACCCAGAAGACGAATTTTGGTGTACTATGAAAGGCCTTATTAGGAATGGCTTTTGGTAGATAAAATTTAATATTATTTTTGAGCACCTTTGACTTGAACAACTTTCAGAGAAATATGGCTAAAATACCCGCAATCTTGTGTTTTTATTAAAACATTAGACCAATTGTTATTCAATGCTTCATGAGCTTTCGGCGTCCATAGCTGTAACTTAACATTTAAACATTTATTTAAAGGTATTTATTTATTTATTCAAAGTATCATCAGTGGTTGTTCACATACAATTTCTATTAAACTGAGAAATAGTGAAAACAATGACAAATCATTGTACTACTACCACTTAGAAACATAGATCTATTACATTAGCACGGCGCATTGAACAGGGTGCCCTTCTCCAGGCGCACAAAGACGATAATACGCAGTGCAATTATCTATCTTAATTGCTAAGCATGACGGGTAGAGCATAATGATTTGTTATATATATTTTTAAAGTGTATTATTCTTCACATCACTTGAAAATGGTTAAAAATGTAATAATATATATGATTCAAACACCAAAAATTTTAATTAGTACAAAACGTAAGTATAGTATGGAGGGGATTTAGATTTTATTGACTTTATGAAACTATAAATGTTTTGAACAAGCGTAGAAAGTTCTAGCATCACAGCTTCATTTTATTGTATTTATATCTCAAATAACACAGGATCTCTTCTCGAGAAAAATTAATTTCTGTTGCAAGGATCCATTGTAAAATTATTCGGGATTTATCCGATCGTTAGTGAAACTTGTATAAGATGTAGTATTCTATGAGATATTACGATTAGAATGTACAGTTTCCAAAGTGTCTAATTTATGATTGATCACATCATCAGCAGAAACCACATAGTTAATGACAGTATTTCTTGTTGTGTAACGGACGAGTCCACTACGTTAACCATATTCTTCTTCTCAAGTCATTTAATCTGTTCTTCAAACTAAAGTCAAATAGATCTTGAACAGATAACTCCAAGCCTCGCTGACCGTGACTGTAACTTTGCTACTTTTCGGTATGCCATCATAAGTCATGTTTATTTTTTCGATTACCTGCATATGCAAGGTTCCAAGATGTTTTACTTGCAACCTGTCTAGCTGTTCTAGATGTCATCACGATAGACCTTTTGATAGCCCTTTGAATTATTGGAAAAGGTTCAAAGGAGGGCTTCTAGGATGGTGCCTGGAATAGAGGGGTTGTCATATGAGGAGAGGTTAAGATCTCTGAAATGTTTTCTCTTGAAAAAAATAGTTAAAGAGGGATCTGATTGAGGTGTTTAAGATTGTTAAGATAATTGATGGTGTTGATGCATCATCTTGTTTCTTAATTAATGGTGAGAATGGTAAAATTAGGGAACACAAATATAAATTTGGGCAGGGTAGGAGTCATCTTCAGCTAAGACAGTTTTATTTTTCTAATAAGATGGTTGGCTTTTGGAATGGGTTGCCTTCATATGTTGTAGAGGCAGTAAAGTTAAGTGAATTTAAGAAAAGCTTGATAACTATATGAATGATAAGGGCTGGCTTTGAGGTGTTTATTTTTTATATAATTGTTTTAGTTAAGTTTAGAGAATGGGACAAGGGCAGTAATTATAATAGTAGCATCCTTCCCCCAAATAAGCAGATTAAGAATAAAGTCTCCAACCTCAAATAGAGAATTGATTTGAAAATCAAACATGAGATTATCAATTTGGTTTTGTGACTGATGCTGGTAAGGTGGTGAGGCCATTCCGAAACCCTTTGACTCTTTGATGGCTCATAACTCTCGTCTTAAATGCGTTATCATCATATGGATTGCATATGTGGATATAACAGATTACGGAATTTTTAATGGTTTATGTAACGCTTCCAAATACCAGAATCTCTTATTCCTTTCCCTGCCACCCAAAAACACTACATCGCTTCTGGTCGAGGAAGATATCATGTGCTAAAGCACCACGAATTATTACATTATATTAAAACGATTTTGAATATTTAAATCAGGAAGTTACGTAACAAGTGTGGTGGAACGAAATGTATCAGAACCACATTTTTACATTGTTTGGCTTTACGTAAGTTGTGTGATGCCAATGAAAAGTGTTCACATTGTTTGGCTTCACGTAAGTTGTGTGATGTCATTTACATTGTTTGGCTTTACGTAAGTTGTGTGATGCCATTTACATTGTTTGGCTTTACGTAAGTTGTGTGATGCCAATGAAAAGTGTTCACTTTTGGGATGGATATGTAACAGTCTTTTCTGTTTGTTTGTTTATTATTAAGCACAAAGCTACACAATGGGCTATCTGTGCTGTGCCCACCACGGGTATCGAAACCCGGATTCTAGCGTTGTAAATCCGCAGACATACCGCTGTGCCATTGGGGGGCCAGTCTTTTCTGACGCACAATATTCATATACTCAGATCTTAAAGATGTGTTAAGATCAGAGATTTGGAATCTCTAAGACGGTAATATATCTTACATTTCATTGAATACTTATAACTGTAAAGTAAGCCTAACAAGATCTTAAGCCTTTGTTACAAAATAACAGTTTTTTGTAGTTTATGATGCTCAACGGGCAGCACTGCTCTTCAGGCGAACTTTTTTGGTCATTTTCATGCTTTTATTTTTGAAGAACAAAATTGTCCTAGAATATTACACTTCAATATGACTCTTTCATTTAAAGTCATTAAAACTATATGAAATATTAAGATAGATGTATTTCTAGATACTTTGAGATTGTTTTCAGTTATTAAATATGTATGCATATACTCTGGAAAGGATGTAATACCTAACCCATCTGTGTTAAAGTCTGTGAAGATTGTGATAAGAAGGAATGGTACTTGTTGTGGAACAAATTTATTAACGGTGGTATACGTCTGTAAACAATTAAATATACAGTCCACTGTGGTATACGTCTGTAAACAATTAAATATACAGTCCATCGTGGTATACGTCTGTAAAAAAATAAATATATAGTCCATCCTTACGACTTACCTTCTATAAGAGTTAAGGTAATAATCTCAAGGTTTCAATTAATACATTACGTTGAATTCTTGACAGCAATAAAAATGTTAATCTGCTCTTGTAAACTATACAGATATATTTATGATATTTTACGAAATTCTCATTAAAGATGAAATACCCTACGTGGTTTGGTTGTCTCATAGATTCGTTGTTAAACATTGCCTTCATTGTCATTTTTTTACTGATAATGTCCAAAAATGATTCAATAGTAACTTTTTTTGAAAATCATCTCTATAAATGAGCCCATTTCAATGGAAGGAAAATTACAGGTTTTTTTTTTTTGTATTTTCAGCTTAACCTAAGATTCTGACTATAAACATTACATTCTTAAATGCTATTAAGTTTGTCGCAGTGTAACGGGCAGCACCGATACTTCTCTACTTCTGCGAACTCAAGGTTTATAGATGAGATAATCCACCGTGATATAAGGATTTTAGTCCACGATGTTGAATCCAATTATCCCAGAGCTTTGACGTCAGGATGCCGGGTAAAACTGGTTTTCTCTCATGAGATTGGGCCCGGCATGGCCAGGTGGTTAGGGTACTCGACTCGCAATCTGCGGGTCGCGGGTTCGAATCCCCGTCACACCAAACATGCTCGCCCTTTCAGCCGTGGGGGCGTTATAATGTGACGGTGAATCCCACTATTCGTT
>NW_013665813.1:217394-224783 GCF_000517525.1 Limulus polyphemus | reverse complement strand
GCTAAATTAGGGACGGCTAGCGCAGATAGCCCTCGTGTAGCTTTGCGCGAAATTCAAAACAAACCCATGAGATTGCCTTCCAGTGGCACAGCGGTACGTCTACGGGACTTACAACGCTAGAAACTGGGTTTCGATACCCGTGGTGGGCAGAGCACAGATAGCCCACAGAAAACGTGGTACCAAATAATGCAAGGTGAGGTAAAATGAGAGCAGTTCCCCAAAATAATCGAAATACATTGATGTTATAGAGGAAATGTAGCGTTTGTACGTAAAGTTGAATTGCAAGAAATACATCTGCAATGAAAAACTGTGATAAATGCAAATAGCTTTTTTTTCCTTTTTTTACATAAGTATATACGAGTTTAAAGGGCTGCACGCTTATTGTGAGGGACTGGAAACTTTTATGTTGCGATAACTGAGACCAAGTAAAATCCAATTCCGCGATTCTGTTGAGTCAAGTAATTGCTTCAGTATCTCGAAGTTTGCATCTCTCAACTTTCATTTAATTGGTCATTATAGACTGGATTTGACAGGACTGTTGAATTATACCAATCGGTTTGTAAAGCCCAGAATCTGTTTATTGTCCTTTCCGAGTTAAAACAATGTGGGTTCCTTTTCCGTAGATACTAACTTTCTAGGTTATGTTTTACCATATTGTTGTTTGTACCCTAGTTTTATTAGGTTGTTCTATACGTGCGACAATATTTATTTTGAAATTATATATGCATGTTAAAAAACAACAACGAAATATTAGCTTTGTTTGTATACGAATAACCCATCGAATACGCGTCTGAGAGCTACAGTTTTTAAATAAATGGCACTTGAAAATTTTATTGGAGTTTCTCACCGGGCGTATATATTTTTATTTAATCTCAGCACATTTAAAATATTATCACCTATAAAATATAGCTAATATTTAAACATGAAGCTGTCATTATTACGGTAATATTTTTCTTTTCATAAAACTTATTACATAAAGTGAAACATGTTAGCTCACATTCAGTTGCAAGATTTATACTATATTTAACTAAAGACTGCAGTTGTAACAGTTGCAACTGTAACCAGCTGTTGTTTATGGATGTTGAACAAAAATTAAAGAAAAAAAAAGCTATGTTATACTGGAACTTAACTGAACAATTTACATATTATTTTAGTTTTATGTTATTACCCAAACGTTTGGCTCAATTACCTGAACCTTCGCCAGCAGTAAGTAGGTTGTACAGTTAATAAAAGGAACACTTCGAAATGCAAGTTGGCGTAGTTGTAAGTTTGATTTTTTATTTTTAAAGGTTAAATAGGCATATTTTTGTAAAACTATATAGGACACATATTTTGTTGTTGCTATATTCATTTTTCGAGCTGTTCTTTTAGTAGCTTTTACGAACTGGACGTCTTACATTTATCGAAAACTCAGATAACTGAACGGAAATCTTTCGTAATAAAACAAAACTGAAAAGAGGTTTAGATTGACCAGTTAAATTCCAGCATAATTAATTACTACTCATTTCAAGAGAATAAAATAAAAATCACATTACTTTAGCATGAAAGATTTGCTTTGTGGGATTTTTTTCATCTCATATGAAACAAAAACGTCTTATTTGATTCTAAATTGTTGCAGCTGTAGGCCTACTTTTTACTTTAAGTGAGAATTATTTTAGGTTATGTTTTTGAAATATTAACTCCAATTATGCATAACAGACGAGTATATTTTATTAAAAAGAAACGTATTATTTTAGATTAAGGTTTTTTAGCTGCAAAACAGCATTATATCCATTAAGTAGCTTCATTTTCCGCTGTTTGATTTTGATTATAGATCCATGTTATGCAAAGCAGGTACGTAAGTATATTAAGTCAAGGGTAAATATAACATTCAAAGGACCAGTTGATTCATGACTTGAGCATATTTTTAGTTATATCTCTTATATTGTTCATACGTACGTATTGATAAAGTATTGGTTTAGGTGTGAATTATCGGGTATACGTGTGAATATTCATATACATATATACTTTGGGTATTTAAAAATAGTAAATATATATATGTACATTTACATATTTATCTAGATATTTAGCAAATTTATTGGGAAACAACTAATAAACATACACAAGAATACCGATACAATTTATATGATATTTATACATATAATTAATATTTATTTATATTACTTATACAATTCCACTTAAGAGCTTTGAACGTTTAAAATATATATTATCATACCACTACGTGTGTGTTCATAAAAACACAATATTTATTAATACTACACAGACAAATAGCTGTCTTTAGGGCTACTTTCGTAAATGTAATTTTCCATTTTTCATTTACAAAGCTTGTTAAGAATAGTTAAAACTATGAGCAATTTTATAGCCAACAATCAATAAAAACAAATACAAAAAAGGGATAATACTGTGACAACACTTCCATATAATCAACAAGGAAAGTAATGAAACATATTACACGAAATATGACAATGTTACAATGAAGCAAAGTATCTGGCCAGACCGTTGCAATCAAATAGCAACGTTTCACAATACAAAATAAAGTAATAACAATTTTCGAATTAACTGAAAAATGTAGCGTAAAATACCAGACAGAAAATATTTATTTGTAGTATCAATTCTTACGGACAAGATAATGTGTTTTATCTTACATTTTTTTCACGAGTTATAAGCTATTCTAACGAACAATCATGCAATTCTGTGTAATTAATACCAAATATGCTATATCACGGAAACATTGGTGTACTTATTTAGGGGTTAAACACTATGAATTCTATTCATCGTATTGCGCACAATAAATCTCATTAGGGTAATCAAACAATTTATATAACTTAATTTATGTATAATTTAAATGTGTTTTGAGAAGGAAAAAAAAGGTGAGTGAACAAAGTAAGTTATTCAAACTGCTACATTTGTCTACTTTCTTCAGAAATTTACCTTTTATATATTAGGTATATTTGTCAGGAATGAACACATTCCTCTAAAGAGAGAAGATTTAACCTATCTTACCTAGTTTGGATAAAATATACTCTGGACGAACAATAAAATCATGAAATCGCACTACTAATTTTATTATCCGTTATTGAAGCAAACAGTACCAAGCACCATTCTTTCCCTATGTTGACACAGTAACCCTCTAGTTTGAATGAAATTAGAATATTCAGATCACGGCGCATATAACCAGAGTCCTGCAATTTTCTCGCTGTGAGCAAATGCTATTTATCACAGATTCACTAGGAGTCTCCAATCTCAAACTGGATTGGAGATTTTCTCATTTCAATCATTTGCAGGATGCCATTCTCTTGCGGTACTTCCATCGCAGTCGGTACGTAGGTCGTTCCTGGAATACATTTAGAACATTGCCGACGAAGTGCAGGACGGTGACGAGAACCTCGACATCTCACAGCAAACCTCAATTCCTCTCCCATCTCTGAACACAGTGATTGCTTAGTAGAGCAAAACAAACAGTTCTGTTTATAATGATGGAAAAATAGGTTCATTGAGTTGCAAAACTGTTGGTTCATATTTATCACGAAGTTCATTTCCGGGTATTAAAGAAATCTCAATGGGAGTAAAACAATTATATATATAAATTGTAGATAATAAATGTCTGAAATTAAATTTCTTAGTTAAAGTTCTCTTTTTAGATATATCTTTAAATGAGGGAAAATAAAACTGGAACCGTATCCATAAACAAGTTTTATTTCTTTAGGAAAAAAAGTAAGTTTGGTAAAAATAATAATGTGGAAATAAATTTCTACATAATATAAATGTTAATTCAGTAACATCAGAAATTTCGGTTTTGGTTCGTCTTTAAAACAAATCCGGTTAATAAATATAAATTAAAATTGATGAAGATGTTGATGTAAGTTCACAGGGTAAACGTATGTGTATTCAAATATAAGAGAAAATTGACTCATCCACGTTTGTTTTTATTACTTAATTCGTATGTTTTCTACTACAACTCTATTGATAGCGAATGAAATAATAATAATAATAAATATGAAATAATAAAATACTTATGTATTAACATATACAATTTTTACAGTATTATAATTTGTACCGATACTATTATCATGCTTTTTAAACAAGTATTAAGACAAGCTAAATGTAATATTATACAATGAAAATTATTAACGTACAAAAAATACTAATATTTTTAATGAAATATTATTGGATTTCCAGGGGCAAATATATTTAGGTTGAAAAAACAACATGCCGTTAAATAAAATATATTAACTTCTCAAGAGCATGACAATGAAGCGATATGAAATATCTCACCCGGTCCGATTGGGCATTCCGCTTGGAATTCCAACAGAATTCTAAGATAGCTGTCATTATGGCAATGGCTAAGCCACAAAGAAGAACAACAAATACGCCCCCGATACTCTCCACCCCCAGGGAGTTTGCCTTCCCTTCTTTTCCCTTTTCTTCTCGCATACACGTTGAGCCGGAACCCTTCCACCACTTGTTGTACAACATCTGTATGATTCCTTTTTCTTGAAGATCCAGTATCGCTAAAGATATCTTATCTCGCCAGGGGGAGCCTGAGTAGAGAAAATATAAGATATTTGATCCACAAGATAGCATATTTACAGATAGTAATGCACAGTATAAAATTGTGAATTGTTGCGTTACACCTTTTACGGTTGATATGAAGTTTGAAATCCTATGCACGAGAACACTAAAATGAAATACAAGCACTTCAAAAAACACAAGATAACACAAGATAACACAGGGTACATGTTTGAAATGTCAAATGTAGCAATTGTTCATAACTCATTCATTTAACTTAAAAACAATAACAATTAAACAAGATATGGACGAAATTTTATAATGTTTATATCCAAGTGTAAGAAAAACGCTTCAATTTAATTTTAAGTGCAATAACACGAATAGCGTACAATTTAATGTAGGTTGAAAATGAACGTGTCGACTTAGTCAATAGTTTACCTAAAGAATTACAGATTTAAGATCATATGACCTGTTTATTACAACTTAAGAGGAGGTACTAATCAGGACAGTTACGTTATTATATGGTACTGTATTTATTTAAATTTGTGATATAAGTAAAAGCGTACTGAAATGAAATATTATCTAAATTCATAAAACAAGAGTTTGGTTGGTATCGTTAGAGTCTTAACTCACATTACAAAATAAATATTATTTTCATGTTTAATTTTATAAATTAATAATTTATATACAGATCAATAATTGATTGAGTTTTTTATACATCGTTCTTATCTAAATTGAAATGTTCATTCTTTTGTAAGTTTCTATTTCTACACTCTAAGCGTCCAGATTAGGAAATATTTCGTGCGAATGAGTTTACGAGGTAAACAGTTGAAATATTATCGTATGAAAATTAAGACATGATTACCTATAGGAGTAGCAATTCCATAGCCTTTTGAATCTAACAGTCCACCGACTTGAGTGAGGTTACAGTTCCGTTGGACCATGTAGTCTAAAACTGTAGACTCCATCAAAAACGCGTAGTTGCCTTGAAGGACCCGCTCGACTCCTTCTTCGTACGAACTGACAAAAACTGAAGGACGATTCTCCATAAATCTCCACATTTTCTGATAAGTTTCGATCTTAGAATCCTGTAATGAAGTTGAAAATGTTTTGTAATAAACTTGTGCAAACTATTTTATTTAAATCTAGAATTCATCTTTCTGTAAATTGTAACTTATTCCTTGCTGTAATGGCCTACTGTAACAATTCAATATTAGTCATGTTTCTTCACGAGTCTACTCTCTAGGTGTTCTGTTACGCCTGACATACTGTGAGGAACCAAACGAATTCGTGAATATCTAAAAAATAATTTCCCAAAGGAGCATTGAAAAATTTCGAACCAAAATCGATTTAAATATTTATTACATTGAAAGTCATGCCATAACACAACTCCCATTGAAAAAAACTTCGAACCAAAATCGATTTAACTATTTATTACATTAAAAGTCATGCCACAAAACAACTCCCATTGAAAAAATTTCGGAGCAAAATCGATTTAACTATTTATTACATTAAAAGTCATGCTACAAAACAACTCCCATTGAAAAACTTCGAACCAAAATCGATTTAAATATTTATTACAAACAAATTCCAAGTCTAGCAATAATAAAACAGAGAGAGAAAAGTCGATTGGGTTTAAAATAATGTAAACAAATCCAGGAAAATTATTTTTCAATCATTTACAAAATAGCTAGTTTTGTCTCATAGAAAAAGGAGAGAAAAGTTATATATATATGTGTAGTTTTGAAAGATAGAATGATTTATTTGATTTGATTTAAATACCTTCTTGAATCTAAGACAAGTAAAAGTATTATTTCAAACATAAAAATAAGCCACTTTTTAACTTTTACTTTATTTTTACAAGTAATAGAGATCGTTCTATGTTTTAATAAGGTTTGTTTTGTATAAAAGATAATGAAATGTCTAAACAATGGAAATGAAAGAATACTAACTTAATCACAATGCAGGAATACATTATTTAGATAACTGAAAAGTGGGAATGTCATAGAAGTGAAATATCTCATTCCATTATTTAAAAGTATTTGTAATTGAACAAAATAAACTTTTAAAAATCTTGCAAGTTTAAATTTCGAAACATGTTCCTGAAATACTAATATATAATGTTTCTCATCTTAAGAAACTGGGTTTTATTACGGCTAAACGAGAAAAGTACTTAATATATACATTTGAATATGCTAGAAGAAAATATCAAATCAGGACAAAAAAAATAGAAAAATATATTTGATTTTGTCCATATAATAAAACTACAAGTATGTACAATCTATTGTTTATTTTTAATAATTAAGTTGTACATCTTCAGATTTCTTAATTTTCATAGTTTTAAACGGCCGAGTAATTCATAGGTAAATCCCAAAGGCTTTCAGTTTCAAAAAGATTGATTAAGTCACAACGGATGTGTTTCTTATCATTAGCTTCATCCATACGTTAAAGAAGGTGTTGCACATTGATAATACAGTCGTTCTCCAAGAGGTGGATGAAACTCGTAAAATGTTCGAATGCAATCTTCATATTGTGACGCTTACAGAATAATTTATTGGTCCTTAAATTTTGTTTCTTAATACCATTGACAGAAAGAAAGAGCAAACCTCGCATACTTCATTGGCTCTTTCTATCGTTGTATTTTTGAAGTTTCTGGGATTCGTAATATTTATACAAACATTTAAATCTATAAATTAGTAAAGATGCTTTCCGTATATGACTCTCATTTTTTTTTTCAAAAACGTTTAGGCCCGGCATGGCCAGGTGGTTAAAGCGTTCGACTCGCAATCTGAGGGTCACGAGTTCGAATCTCCGTCACACCATATATGCTCGCCCTTTCAGCCGTGGGGGCGTTATAATGTGACGGTCAATCCCACTATT
>NW_013665813.1:214806-217384 GCF_000517525.1 Limulus polyphemus | reverse complement strand
ACTGCTAAATTAGGGACAGCTAGCGCAGATAGCCCTCGTGTAGCTTTGCGCGAAATTCAAAAAAACAAAAACAAACAAAAACGTTTATAATAACCATTTAAAGAAATCCACTTTACGTCCAAAACACCAGAATAGCTGTTGGTTGTAACATCAATAAACTTGTAACAACATTTTATTTTATGACATTTCTACTTCTAAAAACTTATACAAGGAATCACCAATGCATTTATGATATTCATAATTCTAAGTCGTATTAGTATAAACATGCTCAGATAATGGTAGATTTTTATAGAACTAAAATAATCATTATATATAGGTTATATAAAACAAATATTTCGTATTTTCATTCTGAACGATAAACGAGTTAAACGGCCTCTTCAGATACCCCAAAGTTCAGGCACACCAGCCACTCAGTTTGAGCCGCTGACTAGATGGACGGCAACCAATTAGCAGCACCCGTTTGCTTAATAACCTAATATGCAGGGTTGGCTGTCATATTTATAATGCTTGCCAAACTAAAAGTGAGGAAAAGTTTAATGAGATATCGCAAGCTCGAACTTTGAATCTTTGGAATCGCATGCTCGACGCTAGATAACGCTCGCCCTCAATTAAACGTTTAAAGCTAAGTAAATTTATGCACATTTTAGACCAAAATACACTTTATTAAAGACATACCCTTTTCTTGGAATATACTTGCACTTATGAAATTTGAGAATTTTAAATCTAAAATCCGGAGACAAATGAATGCTATTAGTGTAACACCAAACACAACGTAATGTAAGAAAGCTAATTAATTGTACACATTTGTAAAAATCACAATTTTCTGGACCTGATTTCGACAAAACATTAGAATAAATGAGCATATATGTAGCTCCAAAAATAAATTTCGCAAGCTAGAAAATATGAATTGGTATATTCAGAAAAAACAAACAAACTCAGTTAAATTTATTATGACTCCTTAATACTTTGTTGCCCTCCCACGACACATCACTGAGAAATTTTTCAAAATGTGTTACAGTTATGTTTTCTTATTCATTGCATAAATTTAGACTTGAGTTTCTGTAAGATTTTTTTTTATTCTAGATAAGTTATGTTTATAAAACTTACCCGAAAAAATGTCATGGTAGAACCTCCTTCTAATGTTCCATAGGCAATTTTACTTTGTATAGCAAGATCCTCTACGCTCTCAATAGGGGTTATCATTCTTTCCACCGTAAGAAAGGCAGCTAAGTTTGCTGTATAGGAAGACACCAAGATTAAAGTAAAAAACCACCAGATGGCGCCTATAATCCGGGTTGAAATAGCTTTGGGGTTAATTTCTGATCCTTGGTGCATTAGTGTTACAATCATGAACCAAAAACTGTTACTGAGGCTAAACTGATTTTCCATGATGTCATTCTCCGAGATGCATGGATGAGGATTTTTCCATTCATAAGGACTAAACCTAGCTACTATGAACATGGTGCAACTAACGAGGATATAGGCTGCTAGCACGTAGAGCCAGATGTCTACCGCTAGAGGGCTCATGAAGGAGAACAGCTTGACTGGCATGCTGGTTGGGAGTTTAAATAAGATTCCTATTCCCAGTGTCATGAAGGGCTTTGTAAAGTCGATGACACTTTCACGAGCATAATTGATGGTCATAGAGGAAACAGCCAAATCGGCATTCTGTAAGCGAAATCAATATTTATGACTTTTCCACACAAAAAAATAGCTTCACACCAAAATATTATTTTTATATATTTATAACTTACATTAAAGCAAAGTTGCAAAAGTTGAAGTAAGATTATAGAGCTTTTATATGATGATATAAAATAGAAATATGTAATACGAATGTTTTAACTTAGAATTTCATTACAAACAGAAACGACCAATTTATACGATATTTAAAAAAAACAGATCCACAAAAAACTGTAACTATAATTTTATGAAAAAAAAACAGAAGTAATCAAAACTATATTTACAATAAAAACCAAAAGAATCGCAATTAGAAACAGAAGCAGCCAGAGTTGCTTATTCGTAAAGAAGCAACGAAATCGATACCTCCAAAGCTATTGAACCTATATATATGCAAACAACAGGGGTCAAATCTATATGCACACACAGAAACTATGAGATTTATATGTTAAAAAAAGGAAACGCGTGCACAATAAGTCAGAAGCGTATGTACAAATATGAAAAACCAGAACTATTTGTACAATAGAAGGAGCCTTAGCTATAAACTAGAATTATAGGCAACAATAGAAAAGACTAAAATTATGTGTAATTCCGTTAATATATCAGAATTGTGCCCAGAAAAAGAAACAAATACAAAAAATATGTTTATAAATAGAAGAAAAAGAAATATCTTTAGAAGGATAAAGAGCCAATACTATACAATGTGCAAACTGAAACAGAACTTTATACAAAAACAGAAGCAATGGGAACTGCATCTGAAAGCGGAAGGAATGCAACCTATATGTACAAATAATATTAACCAGGTCTACATTTTAAGACATGAAAAGAAAGTATAAGTAAGTAAAATATTCATTGACACGCTCGCAAAAAAACTGACTTATAAGTAGAACCACTCAAAATT
>NW_013665813.1:206995-214341 GCF_000517525.1 Limulus polyphemus | reverse complement strand
AAAAAGAAATATCTTTAGAAGGATAAACAGCTGAAAGCGGAAGGAATGCAACCTATATGTACAAATAATATTAACCAGGTCTACATTTTAAGACATGAAAAGAAAGTATAAGTAAGTAAAATATTCATTGACACGCTCGCAAAAAAAACTGACTTATAAGTGGAACCACTCAAAATTCTTTTTTACAAACTGCCCCCCCTCCCCAGTGGCATAGCGGTGTGTCTGCGGACTTACAATGCTAGAAACCGGGTTTCGATAACCGTGGTGGGCAGAGCACAGATAGCCCATTGTGTAGCTTTGTGCTTAATTCCAAAACAAACAATTTTACAAACTGAACTTAAGCGATCGGAACTATACTTCAGAAAAGACTCACCATCATTAAAGTTACAGATGGAAGCGACTAGAACTATTTATAGGAAAGAAATAACCAGAACAATGATTCTAATCAAAAACAAACCTATAATTACACACAAATAGAAATAGTCAGAACGATATTTGTGATATCAAAATTTGGTACACTACAAAATCTTACACGAACACTTTCTAATACTGAAAATTTATACCACATCGAAAAAAAAGATAATTTTAGACGAAGTTTACTGCTTATTATTGTATTGAAATAATTGCAAATTTATCTATCAGTATATGTTATCTATGAAATAATTTGTAAGCTTACTTGTCTATTTGACTTACTGTATTACTTGTGGCACTATACTGAAACTCATAGTGATTAAAATATGTTCGCTTATTGGATGAATAATTTCACTGTTTGTTGTTTTTCTGCCAAGCGCTGTTTACTAGGTTTATTTGATTAAAACACATTGGTTAGGCCTACATTCAAATTAATCATTATGCATAGTGGAAAAAAAGTGACTATACTGTTTTTTTTTCATTTATAATGCGGTTTAATTTCTAATTAATACTCTGAAACAAACAATAATTCAATTGGTTTCAAATGTCTTCCTAATATTTTATTTTGGATCAATCGTATAATGATAACTGTACCATCAGTATAGTACCTTTCGTCCTACCCTGTATATGTATGATAACTGTACCATCAGTATAGTACCTTTCGCCTACCCTGTATATGTATGATAACTGTACCATCAGTATAGTACCTTTCGCCCTACCCTGTATATGTCTTTAAGATATGAAGAAGTTCAAAATATTCGGTAAATAAATACCTATGATCATCTTTCGATTTTAATTTAGTATTAAGTACATGTAAACACAATACAATATTTTCATTAAATTTGAAACGTAAAAGAAAGGGAGGATGATACATAACAACTGCGTACTTCCAATTAATTTAAGTTTCATTTAATTACTAAGCCATCAAGAACTCGCATCGTGTGGCATACCCGTTACTTAACATCTAAGAAAAGAAAAACAAAATAACTAGCCTTCTCAATGATTTCTTTGACTAGTCCATTCCATTCACCTGTTGTCGTATTCTCAGCGCCAAACTTGTTATCAGCCACTAGATTCAGCTCATAATGAAACCCTAACATGCCGGCAATAGTTTCCAAAAGGTCAATACAGAACCCTTCGAACCGGTCATTTCCAGTAACATTTCTCTTTGATTTCAACATAACATAGGGCACACTCTAGAGATAACAAGATAAGTGTAATAACCAGGATTAGACATAGACAGACAAAGAAAAATTAATTTTAACAAATTAGAAGGAAACACATTAATTAAACCCGAAGGCTGTAAGTCTTTATTTTTTGTATGTTAAATGTAATAATATATCATTCATAAAAGGATTCATATTAACGTTTAATGGAATTACCGAATTACAGTTGTGAACTTACATTCTTTTATTGTATAAATAATACTGAAAAGGTTTATTAACTACCTTATCTATTTAATTAAAATAGTAACGTGCGTGGGAAGCTTTTCAAACTTAATTAAACTATGCAAAAATTAAATTAGAAATAGGGACGTATAGACGACGTCACCAGATGGGTAAGGGAGAAGTATGTTTAGAAAGTACTATGAATTACAAAGCGAAAAGTATTTGGGGAAAGGATCTGTCATCCCTCAGAGCCCCATTTTCGAAAGCATAGCTTATGTGTTAAGATTCTCTGTGCTAACTTATTCATTTGTCTATACATACACTTAGAGTACCTGTACCGACACCTTGTTGAATTTTAGTACTGGCCCCCAGTTCCCAGGATTTGAAAGCGTCGATAGATCTGGTGTCTCTTAGTAAGCCGATGGGCTTATCATTTTGATCAGAACATTTGTTTCAAAGTGTCTTTTGTACTAGAGGTGTTTAATGGGTATCATGTGTTGTGGAATACGTTTAATCCCACTTAAGTATAACCTCGTAGCCATTGAGACGCCCCTCATGGCTATCAGATTCGTTCAGAACTCTATGTAACGAATCTCACATGTGTAATCTAAGTAGGTCACTTAATTATTTTTAAGCACACAACAGCGTGTTTATATTCTTTAAATCTTGTGCATTCAGGTACGAAATACTACAACCAAAAAATGCCCTAATTTAATATTACTATACATATGTTACACCTGCCGAAAAGCTTTTGAGGGATACATTGTGTTAAATATGTTTTCTTTAACTTATATTTAAGCATTATTTTCCAATCCCTTTGGAGATTATAGCGATGGTAAGCTTTTATTGTTGTAAGATAAAACATAATAAGCCAGGACTTTAAACTTTATAGTTATTATATAAAGGGCATGAATGGTATTGAACATATCATTATTCTTGTTCTATGGAAAAAAATAATAAAGAATAACCTTGAGTTTTATCGTTTTGTCATTGAAACAATATTTTACCAAAGTCACAAACCTTTATTTTTTTCATACTATAAACATATTAATGTTCTAGCTTGTGAGTTTTCGTTGTTGTAATTAAATTATTGGCGTCTAGTGTACGTACGAAAGAAGTGTCCATGTTTTTATTGACGGTTTTCAAACGTTTGGTTTTATTTTGTTATCTATACACGATTTTGTTGGTAACTTGAGTAATAAGAAGAAACCTATACAAGCTCGTTGAACTAAAAACAAATGGTGTCAATTTGGGATCGTTGCGCTCTTTTGACTCCCTTGTTTCCTAGGAAATGCGGAATAAAAAATATGATGATTAATCTTCCAAACACTAATGTCTCTTGTTCCTGAAACGATGAACAAGAGGATTCACAATTTTTCTTAGTAGAATATTCCTGCCGCAGTCGTTCAGCCGTAAACCTGGTTGCGATGCAATCTCAAACCTTCACCATAGCTAAGACCATTCACCATTCAATATTGGGTAATCCAGTGGAAACAACGCTAGAAGACAATAACGTTTTGTTATGACCAAAAGTATCTACAATATCACCTCCTTTTTACGAAAAAAAAAGGAAGAAAACTAAGGTCATATCCTATAAGTTTGTGGCATTGCATAAAAGAACAAAAACCCTGTACTGAAGTTCAGACTGCATACGCTGTCTTGTATAACCGTCGTTCATACTCAAGTTTTAACAGTCGCATGATTTTGCGTTATTCAGTCTTTATTTCATTATAATATATATTAAAAAAAAAGGAGTTCTCGAAATGGAATAAAATCTAATTTCTTTTCTGTTATAGCTTCTAACAAACTTCATTGAATGGTAACTTCAATAATTCAGTTCTCAGTAAAACGAAAAAGCAACAACCTAAAAGATACATCAAGGACAAAATAATACAAGCACAACGTCTTACTATAGTTGACTATTTGTAACCACAATAAGAGTAAAAAATGGTAATGTGAAGATCACTTGTGGATGTTAAAACCTAGACGACACTCTTACTAAGATTGTTGGGTTATCTAATCTATCCATTCCCAAGAGAAACGCCTAGTACACTTATCTGTTTTACTAAGATAGCACCATGAAACACTAAGTAGTAATTACTGTAATCCAAAAACGACTCAAAAGGCACGAACATTTCAAAGGGCGGTCCTTTTTGGGATGTATCTATAAGAATAAATGTGGTAGTCGTAGTGATGTTGTCAACTGATCAATCAACTACTATAATGTGTATACAAAGGCAGAGAGTACTGGAAAAAAAGTAGACTAGCAAAGTGTCGAATGTACAACAGAAGAAATTTCGACTAACCACATAGTAGAAGAAATATATATCACAAATATATTTGCAGAAAATGATAAAAAATATAATACTTGAACGGTAAAAATAACAGACATTGAAAGCACGAAACAGTTATATAAATTACTTGAAAATAAGATACACAAAAATAGTGAGTTAAAGATTACTATTAATGTGAAACAAGAAGCATTTTAGGAATTATTTTTCCTGCATTTTTGTAAGCGATCCTTAAGATGAGAACATCAGAAAATTGTAAAGAAAATACAAAAGTTTGTTGTTAATTCGGGTTGTAAGTAAGTAACAACGGACACCTTAAGAGTAATTTTGCTTTAGTTCTGCTTTTAATATTCTTGCATTGTGACATAAGTCTGCGCACAGAAACAGAGTCTTATTCAACAATAGTTTTGACTTTTGAGGACCTTTGAAAGTGCCACGAAATAAATCATCATGTGTTCATGAGTGCATTTACTAAAACACTTTTCCAAATGAAAATATGTCATTCATATAGTGTAACATTGTTTCTGATAAATGTCTAGAAGTGGTAGATTAGAGTCATTTGGATATGATGCTTTTGCCTAAGTCTAATTAAAAAGAATTATTCTTCTCAACGCAAAAATGTTGTGTGGCTTATCCAGGTCTAGTAGTAGATCCAAGAGAACCCCCAACTTCTGTAGAAGAAGCAACCATCAATAGTGTAAAGAAGGGGAGAGGGTTTGGTTGATAATATTTAAAAAGGAAGCGTGAGGTGTTATTGATGTACGACTGCATACGCTGTATTGAATAACCTTTGTTTATATCCAAGCTTTAACTGTTACATAACTAAGGTCATGTCCTATACGTCTGTGGCATTGACTAAAACAACAGACACAGGTTCTACTGGATACACTATCTTGAATAACCTTTGTTTATAACCAAACTTTAACAGTTACATAACTAAGGTCATGTCCTATACGTCTGTAGCATTGCCTGGAACAACAGACACAGGTTCAGACTGGATACACTGTCTTGAATAACCTTTGTTATATCCAAACTTTAACAGTTACATAACTAAGGTCATGTCCTATACGTCTGTAGCATTGCCTGGAACAACAGACACAGGTTCAGACTGGATACACTGTCTTGAATAACCTTTGTTATATCCAAACTTTAACAGTTACATAACTAAGGTCATGTACTATAAGTCTGTAGCATTGCCTAGAACAACAGACACATGTTCAGACTGGATACACCGTCTTGTGTTAGCTACTAACTGTTTCTCTTGATGAAGAAAGGACTTCTACTCAACTTTAAAAGCGCTCCATAGTTTAGGTTCGTTTTTAGAATAAGTTTAATGAAGCAAGTGACCCTCAAATCTGACCGTTTAAACGTCAGGTTTTTTCTATAAACCTGATAACGTTGTAAGACATACAATATTAACATTTTATTGATTTTTCGATTTCAGAACACTAAAATGTCTTTTACTTGCTTATATTAAAAGTTCTAATGCTCCTGGTGAGTAAGAGGTAGGTACTCAACCCTAGTGGCAAATTTAGACACTTATTTTGTATCTATCATTTTCTTATCGCTTAAACGTAAAACAAGTACACTGAACAACTAATACATGGTTAAAAATATGTGAAAAGATTCTTCAAATTAGCTCATTTATTGTTTATTGTATTAAGGCCCAATTCATATTTTTATTTATGGGTGACTATGGTTTCAAATGTGTGAGACTCAGGCAGCGCTTACAAAATGCACAAAAAAGATAACCATTTATCTAAGAAACAAATTACCTCGATCGTTGTGACTTTCAGTGTTATATTTGTTGAACCAAACTCATGAAAAGCTAGTCGGTTTGTAATGTTTAGTCCTTGTGACATCGACCATTCTCCCACCTATAAAAGAACATTGAAATATCGTTTTACTAATATAATAATTGGATTATTTCCACGGAAAGAATTAACAATAAAGTGTACTAAGATTACATTATTACTGAGTTACATGGAATGAGCTAATAATAACCTTTTAATTATCACACTTAAACTTGTTTTGTGAATCAAAATCGTTTCTAAAGCACATGTAAAAAAGGGGATGTAAAGTGGGGAGCTCATTTTTTATAATGCTTAGATAAATTATATTTCACCATTTAATGATATTTTAGGCTGATTCGAATGGAGTTGTTGAAATGAAACATGACTTGTAATATCTGCAAGTTAATGCAGCTACACGTACGGGAAGGTTAAAATTGAAAAGCGTAGTCAAAATCATCAGATATTTTAAGTTAAAGAATACAGTACGCGACATACTAGTAGACAGAAAATATGGGTTGATTTTCAACACTCTTTTAAAACTCATAATAACCAGAAAAGAGTGGGTTTCAGAAGAGTTCGAGCCTCGGTGGTAAATATACTTCAACGGAATTAACCACATAATATGTGTGGGTTAAATTGCAACAAAGAGTTTTATAATGACTACAGATTACTGATTGATATAAGACTATGTATAACAGTGCGTAGAAATTGCTTAAAATTAATTCAAGTGAGATATGGGGAGACACATTATTAATGGACTTAGTTGTGTGAGATGGACTTAGTTGTGTGAGAATTTTGGTTACGCGAGACACTGCCTGAGATGTTTTATTATTAATGTAATGTTTTTTGTAAATAACCTGTTTGACGTGAAGACCATTAGCCAATTGGAAACATCTTCCGTGTTTAAACTATTCTATTATTTTTAACAGTTTGTTGATATTTAATTCTACATTTAACAATTTTAATTTTTTTTAAAACAAATTCGAAGCTGCATTTTTTCTAAAATTCTGGTTGCAAAGATAACTCAAAATCTGGTTACAAAGATAACTCAAACTTTCATTTCTTACCGTGTTGTACAAAAATATTGATTTTTACTCTGCGGTTATTAAATACTATAGGATTCGTCTGACAAAATCACAGAGATTAATGAGATTATACACATAGGAGAGATCGCGTGTTGGTATTACTCGGTATTCGAAACGCATACACACACAAAATATAGCAGCAAACCAACCTTTTCAATATCATTTTGTCTGAGTTTCAGTAAATCTAGCTTCAGATTATTTCGTCTTCCTTCTTTGAATTGAATTTTTCCTGTGAGACCTCTAAACTCAGCCTATGTAATAAAACAAGTTTACTACTGGATTAAAAATCTTTAATGACACAGGAAAGGCCTACTCTCATTGTACGCATGTTCAAAATTAATTTATTTTTACTCATTCATAAAGACTTGGCACACAAAT
>NW_013665813.1:190354-205995 GCF_000517525.1 Limulus polyphemus | reverse complement strand
GCCTACTCTCATTGTACGCATGTTCAAAATTAATTTATTTTTACTCATTCATAAAGACTTGGCACACAAATTAAAATTCAGGATTTCATAACTAAGAACACAAAGATCTTAAAAATTATATCTCAGGATTAAGTCTACTACTGGATTAAAAATCTTTAATGACACAGGAAAGGCCTACTCTCATTGTACGCATGTTCAAAATTAATCTATTTTTACTCATTCATAAAGACTTGGTACACAAATTAAAATTCAGGATTTCATAACTAAGAACACAAAGATCTTAAAAATTATATCTCAGGATTAAATAAACGAAATTTGGTTTCTACTTTATAAATATTCAATAGAAACTACATTTATATTTCTGGTGATCAACATATAGTTTTCACAAAATTATTTTCTCTCAATCAGCGTTAAGGAAAATTTTCCCGAAGAAGCTATTTTAACACTTTCCCGAAGAAGCTATTTTAACACTTTCCCGAAGAAGCTATTTTAACACTTTCCCGAAGAAGCTATTTTAACACTTTCCCGAAGAAGCTATTTTAACACTTTCCCGAAGAAGCTATTTTAACACTTTCTATAACTACCCAATAAACTTATAATACCAAGAAATTTTGATCCCTGTATTGACAGACTGATAGTTTTAATATAACGTTTTAATATTTTATCTAGGAATTTAGGCATGATAAATAATGTTTCTAGGAAACGTAATAAGGTATTGCAGATACACTTTTATTAGGGCTAAAAATTTATAAGCGTAAACAAAATTATCGATAATATTGATCCTAATCGGTAATATGTTTCCACAGAATATTATGCGTAATAGCAAGATGAGAAAAGATCATTATTAATAATCGATCTGTTGATGTTGACTTTTAAATTGCAACTTTTTTTTAGCCACCTACAAGAATGTACCCCGTTGGGTGGCGCTACACACCATACGTGAAAATGTGCAATACATTTAAAACGCTGTTGGTGAGTTTTAAATTGCAACTTTTTTTAGCCACCCACAAGAATGTACCCCGTTGGTTGGCGTTACACACCATACGTGAACATATGCAATACATTTAAAACGCTGATGGTGAGTTTTAAATTGCAACTTTTTTTAGCCACCCACAAGAATGTACCCCGTTGGGTGGCGCTACAAACCATACGTGAAAATGTGCAATACATTTAAAACGCTGATGTTGAGTTTTATCCATCTAGGTACACACAGTTGTAATTTTTAAAATAACATGTAGAGCACATAATTATAATAAGGTTAGACAAACTATTCCTTGTTTCTAGAAAATAAATGGCTGCATCCTTATGTTTTGAAAACTTACAAATGAAAAGTCCTCCAGTGGATCAACGCTAAATTTACGGACTCAAAACGCTATAATCTGGGGTTCAATTCTCCGCGGTGAACCAAAAGCACATTGTGTAGTTTGCACTAAAAACAACGATCAAAGGAAATGATTTACAAGCGTTTGTTGAAATATGAATCGAAATTCATCCTATTGGCACTTATCAGTTTTTTCCTTTTTTTTTTTGCAGATCATTGTGAAAATGTAATCGATAAAGTCAACTGAATAATTAGAATCAAATCTGACAAATCAAAACAACACCAGGATTGTTGAAACACTAAGATTTAATGGTATGAGAGAACTGATTTTATGTTTCTTATGATTCAAGAGGTATTCCATATCAGCGTTTCTATACCAGAGACCGGATCACTGCCTCTCCTAAAACATTATCATTTACACATGAACATTCTGTCAAATTCTGGTTGTTTGTTTTCGTGGAATATCACGGACCAGTGGTTGAGAAACACTGTTACTTACTAATTCTCTACGTATACCTCTTCCTCCTCGCTCCAACATAGGAATTAGAACAGATAAATTAATGTTGCTAACATAGAAAAAAACTAGCATTATCTTGTTGCAAACTGTAATATACAAATTAATATCTAACATGTAAGTGAACCAGATCGATTACAGACTTTTGCAGTATTTGCTCTTCTTTGCATTAATGGATGTCAATAAATTGACCAGTTTTCTTACTGCATTAATGTAGTTTGTTAAACTACTGCCGTCATCCCACGGATCTTCGTTTTCACAGGAAACATTTGATGGGTGATTGTTTGAAGACCCGCGTTGAAAAGCTTCTAGCCCTCTTGCTAGAGCATAAACTGAATCATACATCAAAGCTGGTTCCGTCTACAGCAATTAAAGATAAGTATTTCACATGAAAAATACAGATAAAGTAGTTTGTACTTTATAAAGCGAAATAATTCTATAATATTCTAGTGTATAATTTATATTAACATAAGAAAATACAATAATAGGCATAAACAAGCTGTACTCTGCCCGCCACGGGTATCGAAACCCGGTTTCTACCATTGTAAGTCTGCAGACATACCGCTGTGCCACTGGGGTACAGGTATAAACAGATACTATTTTGAAGAGTCGCCTGGAGTTCATATGATTTTAAAAATCATAAAATAATAAAGGTTTGACAAAGATACTTTTTATGCGTCGAGTACCCGCAGTAAGTTTGAGGGCTATATTACTAAAACTTGGGTTTCGATACTCGCGGTAAGCACAGTATAGTGTAACATTGTGTAACTTGTCACCTAACAACAAACAAACAAATTTTACATCTAAGCATGTTGCAACTGTTGTTGTGAAAAGAAGATAACTTTATATATTGTGTTCGACTATATTAGATGCAGAGTATTTCTATAAGAATGAATAGAATATGCAACTTACTGTTAAATCTCAGTTTAAATAGTTGAAACGAAACGCAGAATCTTAACGGAATAAAAAGCGCTAAAGATAAGAATTTGAAAACATTACCATAATCACATTGGTTTTATTCAAAATATTGTGCCCTATGGATTGAAAATTCTCCATGTCTTTCAGAATCTCGCGCACAGTAGGATGGTTAGAATCAACTAATCTAAACGCTGTCATGTTGACAAAGTTGTATTTGAAGTCTTCTAATTCAAACGTTTCAATATCCTATAACAAAAATAAATGGTTTGTTAAAAGTTAGTTTCAAAGATAAGTTAAAGGTTTCTATTTAAACATATTCTTAGTGGTTACTGTTCTCTATATAAGATTTAGTACGTGAGGTTGTATATAAAATATTATAATGTATATGTATATACTTAATTTAAAAATCATGAAATGTTGCTTATATTTCAAAATAGTAGCTTTAAAGCAGTTTTATATATTTTATACTATTATGTTATACGTCTTATACCATTTTTATAGAAAATACGTTTTCTTATTTTAAGAAATACTTTTTTTTACGTTTAATACATGTTCCTAGCACATGAATTAGATAGCACCTCTAGTAACTTGTGGTTAATTAAAGAGGAAAAGCTTGGGTGACGTATTATACTATTAGAACTAAGAGGCTGATTTCTATTTCTTTCTCCAGATAATAGAATATATTGATTTGAAGACCTTAGTTTTTATTATGATTCTAAGTTATACAGAAATTTGCTATTATGAGACTTGGAATGACAACTTGAGGAGATGTCAGTTCTTAATGGCCTGGTTCATTGTTATTTATCGAATCTATTAAACTTTGAAAATATACCTAATAAGAATTTAATAAAAAAAACTCTTATTTACAAGTATGTAGCCGATATCAGTTTATCTATTGTTGCATGTTTCATAAAATAATTACTTTATCTATTGTTGCATATTTTATAAACTAATTAGTTTATCTATTGTTGCATATTTTATAAAATAATTAGTTTATCTATTGTTGCATATTTTATAAAATAATTAGTTTATCTATTGTTGCATATTTTATAAAATAATTAATTTATCTATTGTTGCATATTTTAATGCACATTTGGAATAAGCAACTTGCAAGATATACTCACAAACGTGAAAAAATGGTAATGATATTTGTAGTCGTTCATTTGGACTTGGAGAATCTATATTTCATGAAAGTAATAAAAATCATTAAAATACAAAGCTAGAAAGGCATACAACTTAAAAAGTTATAAAAATATGTGTGATAGTTTCTTTTATTTTATGATTGTTAGGTTTATAGGTCTTATGAAGTTCTGGCAAGTTTTATTCTCGGATATGTTTAAGGCTTGCAGCCAGTTCCAGTTAGATATAGCCTATTATTCTACTATTATGTTTTATTTTCTTTCTTGGATTATCATGTTAGTTAAAGAAATTAAAAGCTTTTTAAAAATAAGCAAACAATGTCTCTTTAAATATCAATTTTATCTTCAAATACAGACGTAATTAATCAACAAAATGTATATCAAAAGTAACAAAATATTTATTTATGGTTATGTTCACGATTACTTGTTTTTAATAATTAAACACGTTAAATCGATAACATCTTTGAGACAAGAATAACTAGCATGCGCTGTGTTTAATGGGTTGACTTCTGTACAGTTCTTTACGTTGTAGTAGTTTAAAGAGAACCCATCTATAGTTTTGAAAATTCTTGCACTTTTGATTGTATTTAACTGACATTAATTTGGGGCTTGAACCATTGACAACACAATCACACGTCCATGATTTTTATTGGTGAGAATGACAAAACTAAAATGTATTCTGTTCAGCCATAAAATTTGTGGACAAACTGTACTTACTGCTCTTAGTAAGAGAGGGACACTGCTTTGTCGGATATCCGCTACAATGCTGTATACGCCTCTTGTCTTAATGTCACGAAGAGTCTCTCGAAAGCTATTTCGATCACATTTTCGAAACATGAACTGCACTGTTTGTGGTAGGGGCGGTCGTACGAGTTCTTGTAATCTAATCAACGCTACAGACAAAATAAATGTATTTACACAATCTTAAATAGATAAAATATTATTAATTCAACAAATTTAATACTCAAAATAAAAACAAACAGAATTTCTAACACCAGTTGTGGCATTATAGAAATTACACATTGAATCAGTTATACCTTATGCAAACATTAAACAAAGACAATGAAATATATTTGATTACATAAAGAAATTTTCAGGAATTCCTAAAAATTCAACTAACAACTTCATTTATAGGTTTTATTCTTTTATTTGTAGATGTATATAATTTTCTGATTTAGATAAAATATTTTGCAAGTGCAAAATTAATTAAAATCGCTCTTCAGTAGTAGGAATATTATTAAAAAGTTTGTTATGGAATTCGTTAAACACTAAAATGAGATTTACACCTAAAGAAATGTTAGATACACGCCTCTTCGCCTTGTAATGATAAAAAGCTTAAGGAGATCATTTTGTGTATAACGTTTTACTCACAGGCGTTTTCTTCATACATCACAGCTACCGATGTCCAGTTCAGGTATTTGATCAAATCTCTTAGAGAGTCCCCTACCATGCGGGAATTAGGATATAGATTAATGGATATATCCTTTACTTCACCTTCCATCTCCAAATGAGATACAAGATGAGGAATATCCAAGGCATCACATAGGGACTGGATATGGTTACCTAGGAACGGATCTGGTGGCCCAAAAATAGCAACGACGCCTTGACTAACTAGCGAACAAGCTAAAGATAAAAAAGTTACAAATAACATCATTAATAATTACTTTAGGGAATAAATAAATATGTTACTATCAGGAACCAGTCGCATTATTGTGCTTTTCAGTACGTATTTCAACATTGAATAACACATTCTAATAGTTAAGATACAAATATGATTACATAGACTTTAAAAGTAAATGAAATATATGTATATCATATTGTTCTAACCTCCATCTGTTCTATTAAAGAGAAAGAGTTCGAAAGGCAATAAAAAATAATAATGTCTTGTACATATCGATCTTGGTACTAAGTACAAAAATTATATTATAAGGCTTGTATTTTGAGCTCAAAATGTCTGCATACTTTAACCTCCCACACTTTAACCGAAGTAAATTTCATTACTTTTCAAGGGTAAAATGACATCCGGCTCATGACATTGCAAGTATTTCAGAATTGCTCTGTTTTTCATTACGTACTATTTATATTAGAGTTTAATATTTTGGTGTTTTTTATATCAATTAAAAGTGAAAACTTACATAAGTATATATTTGAGACATCGTATAGAATATACACAGTCGTTCTCCAGTAATGTATATATTTATATATATATATATTAATTAAGTGCTAATACATACAATGGCAACATGTTTACGAACCATCCTTTGACATTAAAAAATAAAATAATAACATCCTCCCAAAAACAAAATGGCAGAAATGAACATTATCATTGGTACATGAGAGCAGCATGAAATATATCACTAATTATGGTACACGAATGGGAAAGTGTAAAACAAACAAACAATGCCAAAAACGATATGATGGTCTGATAGAGACATTAAATAAGATAACGATCTCTTTGACAAACACACCTACAAACATGATAAGTGCATATCATTATATAACTAGTATTATACTTGACATATTTTAAGTTCATTGTGTCCATTATAACAATTTGTAATGGAAATTATAACTACGTGTGAACAAGAAGGAATAAACGTCATAATTCAACATTATGTAACAAACATTCGTGTGTTTTAAAAGAAAATATAACATTTATGTTAAGTTTAAAATGAACAAGGAAGAGAGCTTAGTACATCTTCTTTGAGCCTAAGAAATTGTTGAGATTATGGAAAAAAAGGAAAATTACGTTGTTTTCTGTAGATGTTGAAGTAAGCATAGCTATTGTTCATGAAGACTTGAGTGTTGAGACCTTGGGTTCATGAACGGTGCTTCGTATATATATATATGCCAGGCAGCTGTAAACCATTTGTTAATAAATATATTCTTTCTAAAATAACACAATATGAAGTTGTATTCACTTTGAAAATAGATAAAAATGGTGGAAGCAAATGTCAAATATAGGGATACAATTAAATTACCTAATGAATCCCACGTGACAGACACGCTGCTCAATTTTATTACATAATTTTTCTATATACTGTTATAATATTTCCTTAGTAATAATTTATTATATGTACTTTGTTTTCTCCATTGTAGTTTGCTTTATTCAAAATTAAAGCGTATCAAACTAAGCTTCAAAACTTGCTCAATTTTGAAACTAACGCAGTAAAATATGAAAAACTTTATTAAACAAATGTATCATGATTTTTTTTTGCGAGTCAATTGCCCTAACCACCTGGCCATGCCTGGCCCAAACGTGAAGAGGTAGTTCTGTAAAATGCAATCTTTATAGATCAAAATGTTGATTTCAGGACGTTTTAGTGAATTATTATTTTCAAAATTTAATTAATCTATTTAATTATCATGGTATATGAATAAACTTGACATCAAACCATAGATAATAAATAGTTAAATTTGATAATAAATCAACTTTTAATATGATGTAAGTTGTAATTTTATAATAAAATATTTAAAACAACCTCAAATTCCTCTAGTGTGACAATTTGGATATTTGTTCTTGAGCCATTTTCTCGTCTGTATTTTTTTGTCCACCATCTAGAAAACTACGAAATGTAAAGTAAAATATTCTCTATAATTTCGTCATCGATATTTTGAAGCTATATTTTTATATTCTTCAATTTTATGAGGCTAAAGAGCAATTAATGAAAATTCAGAAAAAATTTCCACACCTACTTCTGATATGCTCTAATTTACAAATTTTTCTGAGGCCGATACCCATTAACTTTATAGCCAATAGAAAGCCTAGATTATAACTGATTCATTGCCTTAGTTGTCATACCACGTGGAATTACAGATAACAGATAACTTGGTTTGATGTGAAAAAAAAGATTTTCCCACGAGAACACACTGGGAAGAATAATTAAATTTCCAACTGCTCAAGTCACAAGAATATAGATATTTGAGTACAGGTACCGGTACCGGCAACCTGGTACCGACGGTACTATTCCAAACCCTGGTTCTGATACTGATAGGATATATACCCATATATGTGTATTTCACAAAACTATAGAAATGTAATTGAAACATTTTTATATAATTCGTAAATTCTGACACCGAATTATTATTGATAAACCTGACAGTATACAGATAGATAGATGGATATTTCAAAGTTCACAGTCAGATGAATTTATAAAGGTTATATAACTTCAGCGGTAAAAGACTCAAGTTCGACCTGTAATCGACGTCTGATCGGCGAGGCCCACAGAGCTAGCTAGCTTCCTAATAAGTGAATTGTACCTACATCAACTCGAAATTAACTCGCTCAGCGTGAACCCTCGATAAGATATCAAGGAAGTTCCAGACTAGAAAGAAGACTTTATATTGCTTGTAAGTTTGTAAAACTATTTTATATATAAATCATTGTTTGTAACAAGTATTCGTAATAACCGTTATTGTAAACTGTATTATTGTTTGTGTATTAAAATATATTTGTATTTAAAAGGAAAGAAAACTGTGTGTATCAATCTTGTTGGCAAATATCATAAATTGAATATATATCGGTATTTATTTAACTATTAAATATAAATTATCATTTAGCTCGATTTCAGACCATTCGAACTTGTAATACGTAACACTTTCTATTTTAAAAAGACATGCTTATTACCTGCAGGATGTAGGAAGTACAGAGTATACATACATACCACATCTTAAAGTACCTGTAGGATGTAGGAAGTACAGCGTATACATACATACCACATCTTAAAGTACCTGCAGGATGTAGGAAGTACAGAGTATACATACATACCACATCTTAAAGTACCTGCAGGATGTAGGAAGTACAGAGTATACATACATACCACATCTTAAAGAAAATGGTAACTTTGATAAATGTATCGACAAAACTATTTTTTAAAATTTCGAAGGATATCATAATGTCTCGCAAATAATCACAATCACCTAGCGGTAGTTATAATAGCTTTTCATTCTTTTTGCTTGTATTGTCAGTACTAATTACTAATACAGTTTCAAGCTTCTTGGATCGTAAAAGCTCTACTATTGTTATAACTGAAAATGATATGATATTACACTTAGATTAAGAAATGATAGAAATATTTGACATTAATAATTCTTTCTGAAAACAGTTAAATTAATTAATCATGAAATACACGTACATTTATTTATATGTATGCATAAGAATTACTACTTCATCTTCAGGCAAAGTCTGTGTGATTGACTTTATCAATTATGATAGGCTAGTAAATCTTATGATATAATGATACAAGCGTACTTAGTTTTATGGCCAGAACAATAACTGCTTAGCAGCAATGAATTTAGCCTTGTGCATAAGTAAATGATCTCAGGAATAAATGTTAAATTATGATCTGCATATCAGGTAATGTATTAGTTTAGGCAAGGAAAAAATAAGCGTTGGTTAATTTCTATTTTAAAGGCTCTATCATCAATATTATGTGTTACCATTTGTGCTTGAAATTTTAATTACTGCATCACAACATCACAAGTGTTGAAGAATATTGTTCATTATGACTTTTATTTCAAATTAATACATCACAAGATTGAACAGAGTGTACATCATGAGTTTTGGATCGGTGACTCTAACTAACATAAGAGTCGTAAAGTGTGCATGATGTATTTCAAATTTAATACATCACAAGATTGAACAGAGTATACATCATGAGTTCTGGATCGGTGACTAACTAACATAAGAGTCGTAAAGTGTGCATGATGTATTTCAAATGAATACATCACAAGATTGAACAGAGTTTACATCGTGAGTTTTGGATCGGTGACTCTAACTAACATAAGAGTCGTTAAGTGTGCATGATGTATTTGAAATTAATACATCACATGACTGGACAGAGTATACATCATGAGTTCTGGATCGGTGACTCTAACTAACATAAGAGTTGTAAAGTGTAAATGATGTATTTCAAATTAATACATCACATGACTGAACAGAGTATACATCATGAGTTCTGGATCGGTGATTCTAACTAACATAAGAGTTGTAAAGTGTAAATGATGTATTTGAAATTAATACATCACATGACTGAACAGAGTATACATCATGAGTTCTGGATCGGTGATTCTAACTAACATAAGAGTTGTAAAGTGTAAATGATGTATTTGAAATTAATACATCACATGACTGAACAGAGTATACATCATGAGTTCTGGATCGGTGATTCTAACTAACATAAGAGTCGTAAAGTGTGCATGATATATTTCAAATTAATACATCACATGATTGAACAGAGTGTACATCGTGAGTTTTGGATCGGTGACTAACTAACATAAGAGTTGTAAAGTGTAAATGATGTATTTCAAATTAATACATCACATGATTGAACAGAGTATACATCACGAGTTCTAGATCGGTGACTCTAACTAACATAAGAGTCGTAAAGTGTGCATGATGTATTTCAAATTAATACATCACAAGACTGAACAGAGTGTACATCATGAGTTTTGGATCGGTGACTAACAGTTGTAAGGTGTACATGATTAGTTTTGCATTTGCTCAGCTAAAATAAATAAATTTCTATATTAGTATACAGAATGATAATTAAAAAACAAGAAAATAAAATATGTAGAAATGAACCAAATGAATATTTAAAGATTCTGTAATAAGCTTAGATACGAAACAATTAAGTTTTACATATTAACTTCTTCCTATGCATATTATCAAGTAGAATACTAAGAACTGAAAATATTATAACATACATATCAGCTTAGGAGCAGTAGATATCAGGAAAAGTTCGAAAACAATAATATCAAATTAAGCAGGTTATAGAAAAGAAAAATGTGAACTATAGATCTCGTAAGAAAATACTACGCCAAATAAATTAGATTGTATGGCCAAGATTTATAACATTTCATAATAAAATATAAATTATTTCCATAATTAATTTACGTTGAATATAGAGATGTACGTACATAAAATCCAAAGAAATGAATAGCTATAAAGAACCTTGGCCCGGTATGGCCAAGTGGTTAGGGCCCCGGCATGGCCAGGTGATTACGGCGCTCGACTCGCAATCTGGGGGTCGCGAGTTCGAATCCCCGTCACACCAAACACGCTCGCTCTTTCAGCCTTGGGGGCGTTATAAGTGACGGTCAATCCCACAATTCGTTGGTAAAAGAGTAGCCCAAAAGTTGAATGGCTGCCTTCCCTCTAGTCTTATTCTGCTAAATTAGGGACGGCTAGCGCAGATAGCCCTCGTGTAGCTTTGCGCGAAATTCAAAATAAACAATAAAGAACCTATTGTGTTTATTTCGGTGAGGGTTGGTATTTCTTTTTTAAAAAGTTTGTTATTGATCTCCAACCAACTTAAATGCGAAAGGAAGAAATCGATTAATTCAAAAAAGTCAATTAAAATCTAAAAATGTAATACTTAATATATAATAAGATATTGTATACAAAACAATTAAGCTTAGAAGTACAAATGTGAATTTTATTTTTTTTGCAAGTATACAAAGTACGAATTTATATAAATGATTTTTAGAAGGTTTTTGCTACGAATATAATTACTTATCAATTTTAATTTTTCAGAATTGTTTCCCTGCTTTCCAACGTTTATAAAATTAGATTATTTGATACGAGTAGATTGAGTAAAGAGCACGGTCATAAATATGTCATGTTATTAGGTTTCTCCCTACAAAATAAAATTACATAATAAGCCTTTGCTGAGCTGAATTACTCATATGAGATGTCAATCACGTAAAATGAGCACGAACTGTGCCAGTGAGACCTAACGATCGTACCAATCAGAACAGTATTTCATAACGCTCGTTACTATATTTTGCTCACAGTTTTCTTGAATGACACGTGAGAAAGGCGTCAAGAAATATTATTTTCCTTGTAGAGGATTTATTGAAAATAATATAAACTTCTGTTGAACTAACCATATCATCTTGGTAGCATGTTCTACTGATCCTTTATTTTTTTGGGGGATCGAATATGAAGAGAAGCTTCTGTTCGCCAGGCACTTACTGTAAGAGTGAAAACTTATGAAAAATGTATGACGTTCTACAGTAAAAACACGGTAACAAGATACCGGGCTGAATAATTCTGTATAAAAAGATATACATATTTATATGAGAAACAGCCGCTAAAAAGTAAAGAGCCTTGATGATAGACAATGAGATTCTTGCGGCACGTTAAGCTGGATGCCTTTTTCTTTACATTTGTCTATTGTATCTTACTGCTTATTAACTAAGCAATTTGATTTTCGCTAGTAGATTTAGGTATATCAATTTATCTTTGAAACTATGTTATTCTTACAACGTAAGAATGTAAGAATTGGTTTGTTACGGATTTCGCGCCAAGCTACACGAGCCGTCCCTAATTTAGAGTGTAAAAGTAGAGGGAAGGAGCTAATCATCACTACCAACCGCCAACTCTTGGGCTATTCTTTTACCAACGAATAATGGGGTTGACCGTCCCATTATAACGCCTCCACGACAGAAAGGGCGAACATGTTTGGTGTTACTGGGATTCGAACCTGCGACCCGCAGCTTGCGAGTCGAGAGCCCTAACCACCTGGCCATGCCGGGCCGGAAAGGATGAAAATAAGATATTTCTGTTAATATAAATATATAAAAATACCAGTAGGATTTCGTTATTTGAAGAAATAAATAAACAAAAAGTTAAATAAATTGAAGAACAACATCAACACTTTCGGATATATTTCTTATAATATACAAATTACATCAACGGAAACATCCGCTTTTATCGTCCTAATTTTCAAAATATAACAATCGATAAACACCATTGGGGTCGTCACTTCTACAGATCACAATTTAGTTCGTCATTAAACACTATGGCACTTTGCCACAATCGCTTCTCACGTGGAAAGATCAAAATGCCTATATCACTACTCTATATATGTATATATATTTAACCAGTAAGCATATCTACACAGAATAACACTGACGATATCGTAAATTATAACTTTTATGTATTAAATATACACATCGGATATTACATTCTTTGTTTGTTTTGTTGCTAAGGGCAGGGCTATACAATGGGTTATCTGTGCTGTATTCACCACGGATATCGAAACTCGGTTTTTGGCGTTATAAACTTTCAGACTTAGGGCTTGAAACGCTTGATTTTATTATTTGTTATTAATCTTCTATGAGTTGTATTTAATAATATTATTTTTTGTTTACTAGAGACTTTATATGAAAGAGCAATCCTTGTAAAAAAGGTTTAATTTTATGCAGTATTATTGAAAAGTTTCTCAACCCATGGATTGTGCCAAAGAGTGAACCGTCAATATGTGTGAAAATAGTTACTAGTTTATTTAGTTATTTAGTGCGTATTTAGTACGCTAGATATTTTTGTGTGCACTAAAAGTATTTAGCGGGTCGCGACCGGCCTTCAATGTTTACAAGTAGGTCCGAAGTCACTGGTGTGGAACACCTAAGCGTTGATCTTTTTTTTTAGGTTTAAGAAAAGTAATGTAAATTACACTTGAATGCATTATTTTCTTACTCATCTTAATTCTTCCTTTACAAGTTATGGACCAGAGATGAGTAAGCGTAGCATTTCAGAGCTATCTGAAACCCGTCACAGAATATTCTCACTATCTCAGTTGTAAAGGGGGGGGTATAATGTGACTGTCAGTGGTGATAACTAGTTGTTTTTCCTCTAGTCTATCACTTCTAGCGTAGATAGCCCTCGCGTAGCTTTGCGCAACATTCAACTAACAACCAGAACTATCTTTCGTCTGCCTCAGGAGGAAGAGGTATATTTAGTACCTGACTCATCCAGGTCGTCAACAATACCTAAATCCCGATGATGGTTGATCATCGTCTGCTTCAGGAGGAAGAGGTCTATTTAGTACCTGACCCATCCAGGTCGTCAACAATACCTAAATCCCGATGATGGTTGATCATCGTCTGCTTCAGGAGGAAGAGGTCTATTTAGTACCTGACCCATCCAGGTCGTCAACAATACCTAAATCCCGATGATGGTTGATCATCTTCTGCTTCAGATCCAGTATCCAGAATAGGTTTCGTTAATGCAAGAATTAGTTTGGCTAATACGTTTTACTATTAAATGAAACTACTTCATTGCAGTATTCTATAGCAGACAAAATATAGGTGTTAAAAATCTGTGTTTTTACACTCCTATAAATATTTAATTTAAAAAAATGTAAATAAGAAACAATTAATTTCCTTTCTCTGAGAATAATTTTAACAAAATTCTTGGAGAAAATTAGCTTTTTACAAATGTGTAGTTATTTTTATTTTAAAATTAAAAGATTAAATGCTCTATCGTTGTGTTGTTGATTGTAACTGTCCGTTTCAAGATCACATTTATCAAAATTAAAACAAATAATACTTTTGCTTTTAGAATATTAAGTAAACTAAATTAAGTAAACTCCCCTTGCACTATTCGCAAATGTGACCCTCGTTGCCAGAGAAACTTAAAAAGTTTTTTATGTCGAAATACTTTAACTCTTAGAATTAGATTTTAACATTTTGTTATTTAAATGTTAATTATACAAAGCAGTGTCCTACACGTTATATATTATTAAATTATTATTTCAAGTTTTACTTCTTCTAAAGTCGACTACAAATACTTGTAGTGATGGTGTTTTTATATTCTTTCTCACAAGCAACTCATTTTTACGCGTTTTCTTTATTCTTTTGAAGATCCCTAACTTCGCGCATTTAATTAAACTTGCATTTTGAAGCCAATCTTCTCTTTGAAGTAAACGATTTTTAGAAACACTCTTCGCCAAGAACTGAAAAGACCCAATTACTGGATTTTTATGTGAATGTGAGGTAGCTTAGGAGTTCTTCATACGACTCTCGCTTCCTAATTAGCAATAATGGTCTTCTTAATTCACTCAAACCACCCAAATGGCTACAATTTCTTGAAACTGCATACTAATAATGAAAGAAATTCAAGAGGCCAGTAGAACTACAAAGACGAAATATTAATTCAATAGCACCTGCTCGCGCTTTTTTTCTACCGTGCTCGAGAGATGATGAATCGAAGTAATTTTTGTTTTTATTATGATTTCTATCAGAGATAAATTAGATGTTTCGTAAATGAAAAAAAAACCGAGGTATGTTCTTCTTTTCTCATTTTGTTAGGTATTATGAATAAGACTCGGGAGAGGGTGCATTTGTTTTTATGCTACATTCAAAAATGAACATATTAAGTTTAAGGCTATGGAACAAACGCAACTGATCTAGTTTTATTAGTTCAATAATCACAGATGCATTTATTGAATTGGTGAAAATAAGATTTCTTGATGATGTATGTAGCAGTAGAAAATATAATAACAGGTAAAATATAGTCCATTTCTTAAGTCCTAAATGTTTTGTTATTTGTTTCTGAATATCTATCGATTAGAAAAATCATAACAACACTGAAAGAAACTCACCTCTAAGTTGACTTAACTGAACTCAATCTGTTACCCAATTTAGTAGAATCAAGCATGTTCCAGAATACGTCCCGCTCATCTTAGGTATGTTTCAGAATATATCACACTTATCTAATGCATGTTCTAGAACCTACTTGGTTAACCCTCATATTTTAATATTCTTTAACACTTTTACTGCAAAAAAAAATTCTAAATTAGGGTCTAAAATTAATCACAATTTTAAATGTGGGTAAGATTTGTAAAGAGCTCAATCATGTCAAATACAATTGTAACTTTCTTAATTACAGTATTTTGGCACTTGTGTATAAAGTTAAAATCATAGATAATATTCAACGTTAAACTGGTACACAATTAAAAACATTTTA
>NW_013665813.1:178800-190149 GCF_000517525.1 Limulus polyphemus | reverse complement strand
TACATGTTTCGATGTTACTCCTGTTACTACACGAGGGCTATCTGCGCTAACCGTTCCTAATTTGGCAGTGAAAGACTAGAGGGAAGGCAGCTAGTCACCCCAACCCACCGCCAACTCTTGGGCTACTCTTTTACCAACGAATAATGGGATTGACCATCACCTTATAACGTCCCCACGGCTGAAAGGGCGAGCATGTTTGGTGTGACGGGGATTCGAACCCGCGACCCTCAGATTGCCAGTGGAGCGCCCTAACCACCTGGCCATGCCGGGGCCCTAGTAATTATTTGTTCACGTAATTTCAATTCGCGATAAGTATAATTCAGACCGAATACAGAAATTAAAATAAAAACTTGTAGATAAAATTTAAAAAAAAAATCAAGAAGAATGGTTGGGCTGTTTGAAACCTGTTGGATGTCAGATTTTACGATTTTTTTTGTCGTATTTATATGTTTTTATTTTAACTTACGTTTTGTGAATTACGTTCATCCTACGTGAAAATAATATAAATGTGATACGTTCTAAAATAACTAGAAAATCAAATCCATGATTGAAAATCACATTTCCTTCATATATTTGTAAATAATTAGTGAAATGAATGTACGGTAATACAGACCCAGGAATGCAACATATTATCCTTTCTGCGTTAAAAATTGTGGCTTAAGGAATTCATTTAAAATCACAATGTGTATTCAAAGTATTTCCCAATACACCTGTAAATCGGGTTTTATTTTCCTCAATTTACTTCTATGCATTCCTCTTCTTTCATTTTATTTCTACTTATTCTAAACACAACAAAAACAACAGGGAAATAAAGTGGGTTTCGTTTAAGCCATTAATAAAACGAAGCTGTTGTTGTAACATTGACACTTATCTCTTCTTTTCCTTGATTACTTTTATTTCCTTAGTGCTTCGGAAATCTACACTACAGAGTACCGAAAAGTACTTCTTACCATTGAGTGAGTCAAACATAAACATGTACTATTGAAAGATGAATGAATGATTATTTTCATATTTCATATGGTGTATCCCGTAAAGCTTTTTTTAATTTGTTATTAAGCACAAAGCTACGCAATGAGCTATCTGTGCTGTTCCCATCGTTGTAAGCCTTCAGAGGTACCGCCGAGCCACTAGAATAGGAGGGGCTGTACCTCTTAGAGAATCTCATATAACTATATGTCAAGGTAAAAGTAGGGACTACATCGAAGAGCTTTTACCACTGAAACTTAAAAGCATTGACTGATTAAGTTAATACACTAAAAAAGAAAATTATCATCGTGTTCATAATGTTAGGCTTAAACTAAACCTTTGTTATATTTTTGAAATTACCGAACGTTCATTTTATCATCAAGAGGCCATCCAGAAAAAAATTAATGATACAGGTAGAATAAAGATATAGTAAGCTATTTCGTTGCGAAAAACAAATAAGGAATATTTGTAATTTAAAATATTCCATATTTACTAAATCAAAACTATTACTTGGAGATAATATCAATAACCCCTCAATTAATATTTATGGAAATGAGACACATAGACATCTAATGATCTGTCTTATGATCTGAAGTGTAAATGTTCGGTCATTCAGCTTACTCTAGTAAATGAAAGGTTTATAACATTTCACTTCAATATGAAATCGGTCATTACTAACGACAAGGACAGCCAGGACAGCGATGCTGCATGCTTAAAATCAAAGAATTCTTAAGTTACTGAAGCATCACCGACCACTCCTCTGGAGAGTTGTTTCTGGGCTTCTCTAGTATCTGGAGCCTCTTGAAGATATACGACTCGTCTCCTAAGTGCATCCCGTAATGCTTTATGGGATTGAAATCTAATTCGATCAATTCCCTCTTTACGAAGGAATGTTTCGACCAGTTTAGCATCGTGGGTTGGAAGTTATCACCCATTTGGCTAAAGTCAGAACCAATTGCATCAGCATATGGACAAAATAAAGATGATGGAATATAAGGACATTTTCAGAGTTGCTTTATGTGTACTTACCTTGGAATCTGGCACCATCTTCTCTACAAAACAGTATGCACCAGTTATCTGGCTGCAGAAAGAAACGAATATTACTCCAATTGTCAATGGTCAACTGGAAAGTTCTTGCATTGTTGTAGAGAAGTTATTTTTACCTTGCTCTCAGCGAATGCATCTCTCAGGGCCTCTAGCAGGCAGTTCGGCCTTATGATGACTGTTTCTGATTTTATGTACACATCCAAAACCTGCAGTATCGACTGCGAGCCAAAATCAGCTGATGTTGTTAAATATATTCCGACTTTCCCAGGTATCCACTCAATTGTATCATTGTTTTCAAAGCGGCTTTACATTTTCCTAACTTTATTTAATAACACTTGTAGCCGATTCACAACAGACTTCTATTACAGGCACATGCATACTGGATACATTTAACTGTCTTCTCTGTGGTTTAGTTATAGTTAATGAACAGTTAGAACACTTTAAACACTGTAACCATTTAAAAGTGACAACTGAGGTAATACTGTATATAGCTCAAGCTAACTGACAATAAGTTGCATTTCAGACCACACGAGGGTTCATCAGGTACATTATTTACATAACAATAAACTGATGACAAAGATATTCGCCTTGTAATACTTGAAAAAAGCACAAATTTCATTTTTTTGGCAATTTTGTGAAGTATATAGAACGATACTGGACAAACCTGATGTCAAACCTAATAAATTTTTTCGCTAATATTTAGTCTTAAAAATGGTTTCAAACCATTATATAAAAATATCTTTGTCTCTGAAGAACCTGGCTACACCAAATCTCACTATAATATTACGAAATTAGACGTTTTGTAATATTATTAAGATTTTCTCTAGATATACCAAGATGGTGAGCCATCTTATCTGTGGATCTCCACATTGGCCCCCCAGTGGCACAGTGGTATGTCTGCTGACTTACAACGCTAGAATCCGGGTTTTGATACCAAATCTCACTATAATATTACGAAATTAGACGTTTTGTAATATTATTAAGATTTTATCTAGATATACCAAGATGGTGAGCCATCTTATCTGTGGATCTCCACATTGGCCCCCCATTGGCACAGTGGTATGTCTGCTGACTTACAACGCTAGAATCCGGGTTTTGATACCCGTGGTGGGCAGAGCACAGATAATCCATTGTGTAGCTTTGTGCTTAGTTACAAACAACTACATCTCCACATTGTCAACGTTCTTATTGACAAAACAAACATTTTGTCTTTGAAATATTTGTGCATAACCATCTTAATTTTGAACTGATAATATAGAGGGAAGGCATTTATTCAGTACTTACTACAACTCTAGGGATGTTATTGTCTAATCTAATAGTAGGATATGACCGTTACTCTTATACTCGGCTCCAAAATACGGAGTGCGTTTTTTGTGAGAATGAGGTGTGAGCCATGAATCATATTAATTTTTCAAGTATGCTTACAACAAGGTCAGCTCAGCCTACATTACTTTGTTCATTGATTATATTTGAATATCCAATACATATTCGTTAAAAGACACTGCTTTTAGAATACTAATATTGTTTTTAAAATTTCCAAAAGAAAATTGTGTATATTTGATAGAGACTTTATAAGTTGAAAAAAAAAGAGTTTAAAAGTTGAAATAAAAATCATAAGAAGCAAATAAACTTGGTGAAACTTTAAAGGTGTTGTAAAGGTGTTGCTAATTCTAGTCAGTCTAGCTTGTTGCCATTTAGAGTCAGTTATCCTTCATATGTATTTGTCATGTGTTAGAGAAAGTTGCCTAATCTGTTAAAACACATTAATATATAACGAAAGGACGATTGAAATAATATGAAAAGGCCCGGCATGGCCAGGTAGTTAGGGCACTAGACTCGCAAGGTGAGGTTCGCGGGTTCGAAACCCGTTCCACCAAACATGCTCGCCCTTTCAGCCGTGGGGCTTATAATGTGGCGGTCACTTCAACTATTCGTTGGTAAAAGAGTATTCCAGAAGTTTGTGGTGGGTGGTTATGACTAGCTGCCTTCCCTCTAGTCTTTCACTGCCAAATTAGGGACGGCTGGCGCAGATAGCCCTGGTGTAGCTTTGCGCGAAATTCAAACAAACAATAATAAGAAAAATCATATTTAATAACCCTTTCGGTATCGCACAGATTCCATCTTTAGTAAATGTGCATAAAACTATCCGATTATAACAAACAAAAAGCAGAAGTATAAGAATTACAGGTAAGGTTGATAAAATAGGGCAGACGACGTTATTTGATTAATTAATTTATCATACTTTCATTGTCAGATTTAACAGTAATAAAAATGGTGAAATTATATATATAGATCGCATGTTTATCGTGTTGTCGTTGTTTTTGGAATATTGATGAGGGGCAGGAGCTTCGCAGTATATAAATTGTTTTAATTGATTATCTCAATAAGCTTGTTCTATAAAATGACGTTTCGTTTTCTTTATGATATTTTAAAAATTATCTGTGTTTCTTTATTTCCTAGAGGCTCGCATCCTGGAGTTTAATGTGACCTCTAGAAAGTTCACCAACTTGAAAGCTCCTATATTATTACTTTTTACCTTAAACATACCCACAACCTTGCAAAATTCCTTGTTTCTATGTTACAGCCTTCCACGACCAAAGACATCACTATCATTGGCTCTTTTCACTTTTCCCGCGTAATTAATCAAACTTACTCTTGGACTAAAATATGGCTACTTTTGACAACAAGCTAAAAATACCTATTTTTATATAAATGGCCCATATAATCATGTATGCCATACCTTGATACCTTGTTAATCAGAACTTCACTATCACAGACAAGATTAAGAGAATATCAATGAATGTCCCCCATGTTAACTTTATGTTGGTTTTAAAACTTTTCCTACGATTGAAAACTTTCTATGGCAACAACAGACTGTTTTCCATCCTCTTACTTTTCAAGGCTCGGAGGGAAAACAGTGAGGTCGCTATGTTGCAAAATGAAACAACACCTTAATATAGATAACAAATTAGATAAATGATGCTTGGACCTCTCCAAAATAGCTAAAAATTGGGACATACGATCAATTTACATAATTTTATAATTTTAATTACTGTTAATTAATTTAATTACTGACCCTGAGCTTCAGTGAAAGATGCTTTATAAATTAATAAATTAAATTAATTAATATTTCCTTATACTGAATAATTTTTATGGTCTAATTTATATTAAATTTATTCTACTCTTCCAGTGTTTCCCGTAATGTTAATAATTACACTTCCTTATACTGAATAATTACACTTCCTTAATTACACTTCCTACTTTTCCAGTGTTTCCCGTAATGTTAATAATTACACTTCCTTATACTGAATAATTACACTTCCTTAATTACACTTTCTACTTTTCCAGTGTTTCCCGTAACGTTAATAATTGCGTTTAGTTTCTAATAATCAGATAGTTTTATAGATATTTCCTGTTTTTTTCAAGGCACAACAGATGGAATCTCTGTTATTCCGAAACGTCTATTCAACACATATTTATTCTAATCGTTTTCCTCTGATATTTTATTAAACTGTGGTTTCCGACACATATATCAATTGCTCACACGTTGTTTGTGCAAGTATCTTATGTGTGTCTGTATATGCTATTTCCTACAATTCTGAGAGAATTAGAATTATACTTTTATTTACCTTGTGTTTACTCTTTTAGTCAACGATGATAATGCTTTCTAATTAAATGAACTACTTAAAGAAACTTGTAAAACAAAATAAAACATGTCATTTACAAATGCTTATTTTTATACCTGACGAAGATATGTGTATAACATACATTGAAACACATGCTCATTTGTTCAACAAAATCATGTTTATTTTGTTGTGATGTGCATTGTGAAAGAAGAAAAAAGGGTATTATAAGTTTGTAAAGTAAAAATAATAATTCTTTTTATTTAAAAACAAACATTTTTTCAAGAATAATCAACGGCTCTGTTAGTGAAAACGTGTAGATAGTTTTGTTTGTTTTCAATGAAATATTTGGCTTTTAAACCTCGGTTCCAATAAGTTTGCAGACACACGTTGGGCATAAGTTGAAGTTTTATATTCACAAGCAAATGTTCATCGCCATATGACGTCAAAATGCTGCTAGTCGCCGAAACCCACAAGCTATAAACTTTAAAAAGGACAAAAAACAAATATATCAACGATAATATATCCGAATACCCGGCTCTGATGGAGAGCATTGTTATTGGACATGGAATAGAAGCGTTTCCTTGTCCGAGCTGGCTGTTGTCCAAACCAATCTTGTTCGCCATCAAAATAAACGGAGAGGTAAAATATTGGAACATATTTGGGGGCCCGTCTGTTAATCATCATTACCACCTTTAGGTATTTTAGTGATAAGTACTGCTTACTTAAATTAAATATAATTTAATTAGCTCGTCAATAAACAAAATACCACTTCTCCGGCGGTATTGGTTAGTAAATTGGGTACTTTTTGAAGACGTACTCTGTCTAATTACAAAACTAAAATATTAATATAAATTATTAAGAAATTATTTCGATTAAATATTAAACGTTTTTTTTTCTTTTCTGCTATTTCGAAATATTTCGAATAATGAATTGACAGAGTGCAATAAAGATAGACTTTAATCTTTCGTTCAAAATGAAACGAAACATTGGATTGTTTGTTTCTTGTTAAGTGCATTGCTACATAAGGGGTTATCTCTTCTCTGCCCACCTAGGCTATAGAAACCCGAATTTTAGCGATTATAAATCCTTAAACGTACAGAAAAACTAGTCTCCTGGTGGGGCGGCGGTAAGTCTTCGGATTTACAACGCTAGAATCAAGGGTCTTCGGATTTACAACGCTAAAATCAAGGGGTCTATTTCCCTCGGTGGATACAGCAGATAGCCGGATTATGACTTTCTTATAAGAAAACACACATAACGAAAAACTGGATGATTTATTTTGCTTTAACAAATATGGAGCGGATGAATTAACGTGTTACGTGTTTATTTATTTGAATAAAATCATCATAGTATTATTACCAAAATTTATTTTAAATATCAAATATATCTGTTCGTGTGCATGAATTTAAGTCAAATGAAAGGCATTCATATAAATATGCCCTATATATAATTTCCAGGCATTATAAATATTTTGATAGTAAGCCAGTCCCTATACACGAAGTTCTTTTTTATGTATAGTGCTAGTTTCCAAGTATATATATGTATATATCAAAACTTTTACAACGTTACTGCAATTTTATACGTCAGTGTTCTAAGCTTTATTCTATACCCTTTTATTTCGTAGATGTAAATACGAACCAACTTTCCAGACTTTTATTGATTTTGTTTATAAGGAAATCTGCCATCAGAATGATAAGTATGTGGTCTAATATGAGGTACATAATTTGGTAGTGAAATATACTTGATAGTTAAATAGTTAAGCAAATAGGACCGAGTCATCTGGTCGTATTGTAAAGATGACACTGACTCTTATATAAACAACTAATTTATTGTGTTCTTGTAAAAGTACTTTTTTGAGAATACTAATGTACATATATATATATATATATATATATATATATAACTCTACAACTTGTTTCCAGAACATACGCTAAAGTAATTAGCTTAAAATAGGAAGACGATTAGTAAATTCAAATGCTATTTTATATCATTGTTATATTTTATTTATTAAACTTTATACAGTATTTCCTGGTCAAAGGAAACTCGTCCCAAAACAAAGGCAATAAATATCTATCAAATGGAAACAAAAATACAACAGCCTATGATCGTAAATCTTTAAAACATAATACAACCCAGATTTTTCTCCAATGATCCTACATCCGTGTGCTGTTCTGTCTTTATTTAAAGAAATAGGATAAAAAAAACAAATGGTCAACATGTCGGTCTCGCAATAAATGACTGAAATATGAAAGCTGGTTGAATTTAATTTGTAATAAAAACAAACAAAAAAAACCTTTATTTATGCTTTACAAAACCTTTATAAGTTAATAATACAAAAACCTACCAATAAACAGTGATTTGTATCGTATAATGAATATAAATGTTTTGTAAAAGAAAGATCGCTGTTGATATTATTTAAAATACCAATTGTTTACCAGAGGGGAAGAAAGTCTAGAAAATTTCAAATAATTTCTACCTGAGCATGAAATAAAAATTATTTTGCTAACTAAAGACCAAAATCTAAAGCCACATAAATCTAAATTTCTCAGAAATATTCGTGTTTTTCTTTATTTCATTAAGCACGATACATCAAATGTTTTGACTATATTTGAAACAATAAGATCTTTGTTCAAACAAATTAATATCGATTTTCAGTTTGATGCTATAAATACAAAATGATATATTTAATGTCAAGTTTTACTCTTTTAAATAACAGCAGCTCGCATGTAATATATTGGTATTGTCTTTCATTTTAAAGTGATATTCATAAAAGAAAGGAAATAATATAAATTATGCTTGCCCTCACTTTCACTTGTTTTGACAGTTCGAGTTTCATCAGAGTGAAAATGTATTTGACAGGGATCAGATGTTCCTATGACAACGGAATGTTTCGAATGAAACGTGTGCTCTCAGTATAAAACAGTATTGATCAATGTAGCTAAAGCAATAATATTTATAATAAATGAGTGTGTAGGAAATGCGGATCAAGACGTACAAATGTGCATTTCCATTAAAAAAAACAACACATGAGGAATGAATCTATTTTCGTAGTTTCATCTTAGTAGTCATAATCTTAGTAATTATTGCACTGCTTGAGGAGCTTGAATATAATTCATTGCATTTGATTTCTCACCAGTAATTAACATAAAAAAGGGAAATATGATACATATATATATATGATTATAAAACTCTGTTGAAATGTTGTAATTGATTGATTTTTATCGTAGTTATATCATTCGAAATAACTAGATGTAGAATTGTAACTTTTAAATGTGAATAAATATTCAAAACGAAGTGACATCATTTGCAAGCAGTATATAGTTGTCCGATTTTCAGATACTTTAAAGAGCTGTTAGGGTTATTGACAATGAAAACGACCATCAACTGACAATAGCAAAAATGGTGGCGAATACTCATTGCAAAGAAACCCTACAACTATTTGATTAGTTAACTAAGTTTATATGAAATATATCTTAAAAACATATTTACTCTCCTGTTATTCATAAAAATTAGAGAAAAAAAAAACGATACAGAGCTATTTCATTTTTCACTTCAAATTGACCAGTACAGTTATTTAATGTTAAGTGAATCGATCCGTTAGTGTTGTTAAGAGCAATGGCATTTCTTCTTTATATGAAGAGAGCTTTATAGCTAACTAACTATCTATCTATATATTATTACTTAAAGATGTTTGTTAACAGACTCATAAATTACTTAATGGAACTACATAAACAGCTTATGTAAACACAACAAACGAATAGCACAATACGTCAGGAGAAGAATCACTGAAAGGTATGACAAAATCTTTGGAAATGTGATAACAAATACATATTTGTCATTACAAGAAAGATAAGCGCCTCCTAAGTCATGTGACTCATCCATCAAGTTCTCACTGTAGACGGAAACCATCCAATGTACGGCTAGGAAATGTACTTTAAAACAAGCTTACAATGACAGAAAGAAAATAAAACGTCTAGAAGCGCAAACCACGAGAAAATTTTTTCCCTCAGTATACTTACTTCTGATATGTGGGAGCTCTTGTCATGTGTGAGCACAGCAGGAATCAACCTTATTGTGTTGATATTGTAGTTTGCTTGATTTATAGCACAAAGAAAATTGAGTGTTATTTTAGAGTTTTAACAAAGTAGAGATAAATTTGGTTGGAAATGGCACAAAAATCAAATACGTAATCAGTGGCCACTCCTGATGATAAATAATCTAAAATACTATGTTAGCCAATTCAGCACGAAATTCAGATTCTTTGAAGCACAAAGTATATGTATAATAAATCAATCCATGTTAAACATTGAATCGTGACACTCCAAGAATGGATTTGATATAATAGTTTCATATTTCTATAAAATAGGTTTCGTAGAAAATTCAAATAAACTCTTTTAAATCATCATACATAAATAATACGAAAACTAACTACCATATATGATTTTATTGAACAAATCTCAATCAAATAAATCTCTCGTATTATTGCTGAATAGCTGTTTCTCCACATTAGTAATATTTTCTTTATATACGATTTTGTTTTCATTGTAAAGTTATTTATGAATTTATAATCTCAAATACTTTCTTAAATCTCTAAAGGAACAAAAATTTTATTTCCGTTCTCATTTTACTAGCGAACAGCAACGTAAAACCACAAGACTATCTTTTACCATAGATTTTATACAAGTTTGGTAGCTCCTAATTAAAAAAAACAAAACAAACCTCATGAAAAACCCATCCAGAGCTAAAACTGTCTTTTTTTATGTATTTTGTGTGTTTATGGTTCGAATGAAAGCTGGTGTAGAGAAGATAACGGATTCGCACACTAGCGGTAACTTAAAAACACCTCTTTCCAGTAATGTTTCAATAATTACATATAAAAAATGCACTTTTTACGAGACCCTGCATATTGTTTGGTTAACCCTTATTTTCACTTTTAATTTTAATACTTTCCTTATTACATAAAAAATACAAAATAAAACTGAAATATGTCTCAGTAGTAATGGGTCCTTCATTAGAAATGAAAAGACACCCTTTAAAATGTTGCTATATTTGAAATAGCCTTCATGTTTGTCTACTCAGCAATATCTTCTAGGTGTTTAAAAAGAATGTTTTACAGGCGACTACAGAAATTAGCAAAATAAATATTTATAATCTTCACTTTACCTTTAGGCTTAACTATTATAAACTAGACGATGAAAATTGCGCTAAATACTAAAGAAAAAGATAAATACAAAATATGTTTAAGTTTTATCTCTGACACCACTTACAGTAGTGTATGTAAAATAAATTATCACAACATTGTAACATTTAATTCCGATCTTTAACACGTCCTTTAATATCATGCCAATGCTGAGTTCTCTGTCTCACAAAAACTCTAAGAGTGTACGTTCCAACGAAAGAGAATTGCTATATCTATATTCACAAAAAAATGTTTCTATATGGTATGTGAATGTAAACGATCAGAGAACGATTAACAGTGCACACATAACTTCTTAAGTTTGAGTTAAGCTTTACGACAAGGTGGTGTTATAATATACTTATTGACAGAACCAATTTTCAAGAATATATTCAACATGAACAAAACCTAGTGTGATAAATGGGTTAAATGACCAGATCAGAGATTCCAAGTTATATGTTTATTTTCATGTCAACGTTTGTTTGGATTAAGTTTATATTTAAAAACCTACCTAGCTTATAGTGTTAAATATGT
>NW_013665813.1:162996-177882 GCF_000517525.1 Limulus polyphemus | reverse complement strand
CTGTGTATCAATCTCGTGGGCAAATATTACAAACTGACTATATATCGGCATATATTTAAATACTAAATCCAAAGTACAATTTAATTACTAAATTTAAATTATCAGTTAACTCGGCTTCGGAATATTAAAAACTTCTAATACGTAACAATAGTGATATCCGTCCATCATTTTAAACTGTTGACTAAAAGAGAGTAACCAGTTAGCAACACCCACTGCCTGTGCTACTACTATTAACCAAATACGGGGATTAATATTCATAGCTGTAACGCTCCGACAGCTGAAAGTGTACAGACTTTTAAATGGTATATCGCGGATCCAACACTGAACCTTCCAATCCGTATCTATGATCACTGGGCCAAGTCCGATCACTTTCCAGATAATTTAAAAACTATGATAACTAATCAGCTACCACATTATTTGATCTTGCTTATAATGTAGCCTATCAAAGCATGCAAAACGACCACTGGCTTTCATTCTCAAGACTAATTACAACTAATATATCCAGAATATCTAGCCAAGCTTTTTCGAGTTGTGGGATCAGAGTATTCTCCAATAATCCAGTTATATTTTATGAAGAAGTGGCTATTTTTTGGCTGAGGATCTCAACACGCTAGACAGTCTTAATAATTGTGGAAGAGACTATAAAAAGATAAATATATGTTTTCATATAGTCTTAACACAATTCTTTATTATATCTACATTTTTTAATTGTATTTTATATCTATATATTAGTTTATAAACCAAAGTATAACCGAATTGAACAAACAATCTGTAGACTCAGTTCTGTTTACAGAAGTATGAGTTCCCAAACAGTCCACAAAAGTATATTATTGTACTTATTTTCTAGTTATACAAATATTACAGTATTTGTAAGAGATTTAAAATTTCGAATGGCTTAAAACTGAGTTAAATTATAATTTAGATTTAGAAGTTAAATAAATGCCGATATATATATCCAGTTTATGATATTTGCCAATAAGATTGATACACACGGTTTTCTTTTTTTTTAATACAAATATATTTTAATACACAAACAATTATACAATTTACAATAACAGTTATTACAAATAGTTATTACAAAGTGTAGTTTTACAAACTTACAAGCAATATAAAGTCTTCTTTCTAGTCTGGAACTTCCTTGATGTCTTCTCGATGAGCGAGTTAATTTCGAGTTGATGTAGGTACAATTCACTGAACAGTTGAACCTTTTCTGATAAGTTTATTTCCCAGAGTAACAGTTGAACGTTTTCTGATAAGTTTATCTCCCAGAGTAACAGTTGAACCTTTTCTGATAAGTTTATCTCCCAGAGTAACAGTTGAACCTTTTCTGATAAGTTCATCTCCCAGAGTAACAGTTGAACCTTTTCTGATAAGTTTGACTTTTACTTCAAGTTTATAATTTGGAAAATTATGTTCAACTAAACATAGATTTGTTAATTTATTCGTATTTCACAAAATATAACTTACTTTTGACAGCTTGACTAACTTTCATAGGTTATAATTTGGAATTTTATGTTATGAAATTTAACTATCAGTCGATATTATTTTTTAATATTGCTTTATTTTTCATAATTATAGTTTACGTCCTTAAATTTTTATATTAGAGGTTGACTGATTTCTCTAAGCAACAGTCCAAAACATTTGTTGTGCAATTATATAGCGTATAGACCGTCAAAAATGACGAGACAAGTACTACCACCCCCACCCCGTAGTATACCCTAATCTCACATTTCATAGCTAAATGAAATAAATAAATTTAGCAAAATCAAGCTTGACCAACAAAGAGGCAGAAAAGTTCAGTCGAGACAGTCAAACGTCAGTAAATTCCTTTGTGAGCCAATCAAAATTAAGATCATTCATTAAATGGCAAATTCATAAAATAATTATTGGTAAAAATCAGTTAGATTAACAAGCTAGAAAAGCCAATGCATTTTGGTAACACCACGTTACAACAATGGTTTTTATGTCATGTTGCTTTTCAACAAAAGCATAACCTAATATTGTTGTTAGTCTATGTACTGAAAGTATAAACTGAAATATATAGACAACAAAACTGGAAAAAATATTTGTTGATTTCTTAATTTAGAGTCTCTGTTTATTAAAGGTTTGTTTTTATTAAAACCGTTGGTGATATTACAGAAAATAACTTAATTCAGAAACAATATAAGTTTAAAATTAAATGCACTTGGATCTAGGCTAGGTGATCCCACATTACGTCTTTACTTTAGGCTTATTATACCAACACTCACCACACTTATAAGGTTTCACGGCACCCCCATCACGGCCCCCTTTCACCCCCGTCACCAAAATCGTAATGGACAGATAGTAATCGAACTATCCTATCTGGATAAATCCATTTTGGCTTTTATGACTCTTGCTATTTCGAGAAATCAAGAGAAATCAGATGTGACGTGACGTGACACACACGTAAAAAAACAAAAAACAAAAAAAAACCAAAAAAACATCTAAATCTAAAAAACAATTATAAGTGATACAATTTTTGCAAATAACGATCCTCATCATAAAAGAACCTAGGAGAGCAATGCGCTCTGATATTTCCTCCTGTCATTCGCAAAGGTATGACGATGAGTAAACGATACTCTACTCTGGCAAAAAGAGGCGTAAGATCTTACATAGCAATAGAAATAATACTAAACCTTTAAATATGAGAACATTTGTTTATGAATTGTATATATATAATGTTTGTACTTGTTTGTTTTTAGTAGTAATTTAACTAATACAAGAATGAGCAAAGTGGTGGTTAGATCATAGCTAACTTTTTAATTGAAAATAGAAACCTCAGAACTTTATCCGCTCGTGGGTTAAGATAAATTTAGTTGCACATGTATAAAGTAAACAAAATACCTCGTGCAGTTATAATGTCATAAACTCAAAATCAACAAAACAACATTAAGCATGGACAACTTACATTGGGTGTAAAAAAAATAGACATTTATTACGTTCAGTTGTTCCACATCAAAACTCAGTACATTTACTTACTACCCCATTTTTTTCGGGGGGGGGGGTAATTCTGAGGATGACGTTGCAACGTCGAAACATGTAGAGTCGTCAACTTTTTGAAGGCCACAGATAGGCCTAAATCAAATGTTTTTAATTGTGTACCAGTTTTAACCTTGAATATTATTTATGATTTTAATACAAAAGTATTCTAATCGCAGACACCAAAATCTATTCCACTTGTTTTAGGCTTAACATTAGTTAAGTCTTTATTAAGTATGGCCTATATTCGATAAAGAGTTAAACTTACGCTGTAGGTTGTGTACGTTTTTTTGCTTTAGTTAGTTAGGGTTAAACTTCATCGTACTTAATACTGCAAATAAATAAACTTATAATGTTATTCTACGACGTAGCGTAGATAAACTTTTAATATGTTGTTGGACAAAACCTCTACTAAAGTATTTTACATCCGACTTTTGTTTACATCCGTTGGAAAGAAGTGCGCGTCCATGCGCATTTAGATAGTAAGGTGTGCTCGCATTATCAGACAGATAAAACTGAGTATTTGAAAAACCTAAATTAAAGATATTCTCAAATTACCATTTTCTATAATAACTACACTGAGGTGAGAGTCTCATCTTTATATATGCCCACATATTCTGATTAATTCTAATATAGAAGAACACTTGTAAGTTCAATGTCTCAGATATCAAGTAGTATTTCACATTGAAATGTGTGAAGTACACTGAGTGATTTCCACTTGACTATTAAAAAGTTAGGACAGATTGTTGATTGCAAGATTAACTGACCCCAAAAGGCATTGTGGCCCTTAATTCCCTATCAGTAGAGTAATGTTCAGTGGTAAGATGCTTGTATTACATCTAGTTGAATTGATCACCATATCTGGATGAAGAGACACCACAATACTTGCTAAAGTCGTTGCTAAGACACCTGGTGTTATTAGTTGTAATGCCCTGAACATTTACAGTTGGCAGAACTGAGAGTGATTTCTAGGATTTCTAATGCACCTGAAGAGTGAAATGACATTGCAATACTTGCTTTCTGAGTACTCCGATGGCAATTATTGTGACGAACAGTTGTAAAATATTTTAGTAACAAATATTTGACTTGTGTATACGTTAGTGAAAAGTTTTTGAAGCCTGTACACAGAATTATACAGCACTTCCGCACGTGCAATGAGAGAAGTGTGTTCTTTCTAAGTACGGAATGTGAATCAGGTAGCTGCGAATCTTTATTTTGCCTGTATTTAGTTTTTTTTATGACATCTACTGTAGTGAGTAGATCGACTGATGTATGTCAAGCCTGTTTCAGTTATTTGTGTAGGAACTAGTGGTTATAATATTACCATACCCTCTTTTCTTTCCACCTGGGCTCAGGCTTTGTTTGTATAACAACCAGAAAGCGTTGGAAGAAATGTGGGTGAATTATAGGTAGGTGTTGGTATGGCAAAAATAACACTGAGTAACACAGCACAGCTTATGTTGATCAAGTGTGGAACCCTCTAATCTGCTTGGACCAGGAACTTTATTATAGATACATTTCCTACAGGCAATGTTCTGCGCATGTATGCCTGTGGAAACTTATAAGCTTTGAAAACCTCTAAAGGGTTAAATTAAAAATGTGTTTTGAAATGTAATGGGCCTATTGCTAATGTCTTGTGACAAGTGTAGTTGTAATTATTTTTCGCCAGCTTGTAAAATCGCACACACCATAACAACTGTTGTAGTATCAAATGACATATAAATGGTGTTTCGCCCACTATTGTATGTGTTATATCCTATTCCTAGCCGGCTTCAAGAGTTGTGAATTAAGCGAAACGCGTTGTTGGCAAAGAATATGACAGATATAGTGTGGTTGGAACACTATTATTATACATTCTTCTAATTCTTGAAAACCCCGAAGGGACTAGATTAAGAACATGTTTAAAAATGTAATAAGCCTAATACGAATATCTTATGACAAGTATGGTTGTTGTTTGTTTTAAAGCTATAAAATGGGTTATTCGTGATCTGCCTGTCGCAGTACCGAAACTCGATTTTTAGAGTTATAAGCCAAGATACTTACCACTGAAACACCAGGGTGCATCTAGACAATAATAGGCAGGACAACTGAAGTCTACACGAGAACTGATATCGGTTGTTTACTAAATTGTCTTATTAGATCTCTCTACTGGTAAACTTCTTTCACTATCCCTGAAAGTAATGTTTCTAAAAATAGGAATATTTCAAATTTCACAACATTACTCTCACTTGTAAATATACTTTAAACCTAAGTTTGTTGTTACGACTTAAAAACTAAATGGTTATTAATAAAGCATTATCATCACGTGTTTTTTTTTTATTTGTTCTCTTCATTCTAATCTTACATTTTACATAAAATTAATCGCACTTCATGGTATTTCTGTTTGCTCTTCTACACTAACCGTAATTAAAATCCTCGTTGATTAACAAACGCTGTGCTCTTGAATAGAGTAAAGAAAGACTAAACTTGAAATCAAAGTTGAATCGATATTTTTTCTTGTCGATTTTATACGTCATTCAAGTTACAGTAAGCGAATTTGAGGATGTGTAATAAGTTACGAGTATACAAAGTTTCATGTTTATCATCTAGATGGTGTAGAGCTATTATAGCATAAACATTTTTTTGTTGTTTATAAGAACCTAAGGCAGATTTGTTTGGAACAATTTGTAATATGTTTTAACTATGGCAAAGGGGCTACGACGGAAAAAAAGTCTTCATAATTATTGCATTCACTGAAGCTCACAAAATATTTGTAAGAAGTTGTATATCTACTGTGTGAAACCTATTGTGTTGTTGAATGTTCGGTCAGAATCATCCGATGTTTCGTCCTTGGTGTGAAACCTGGTGTGAAACGTCATGACTAATGATAGTAATAAATCTTTCACGTTTTAAACTGTTGACAAATAAAGAAAATTAATTGTGTTATAAATTTGTGAAAGTTTATTTAAAAGAAAAAAACAAAATGGGACACATGAATGAGCTAAAAAGTTCAAAGTCCTACTCGGAGGTAAGTCTGAGGCTTATAACGTTAAAAATCCATATTTTACATCCGCGAGGGGCAGAGAACAGATATTCCATTGTGTAGCTTTCAGCTTAACAACGAAGAAACGTTCAAAAGTTCAAGTAATATACTTAATAAGTAAATAACCAACAGAATAAACCAGAAAAGAATCTGTAGATTTCAAAATGAAAATATGATCTTCATCGAAGGATTATAGATACTCTAGGATATTTTGCTGCTGCTGTAAGAATTGTGCTCAAGATTATATAAGATTGTTTTCAAGTAAAAGGCTGCTGTAGCTTTTCCAATCACAGAAAGAAAAAAAAATCTTAAGGCGCCACCTTTTATTTTTCTAATTTTACTGTATGCTAATTTTGCTACATAGTTTTAGTAGACAGCATTGTAACGGTTTTTAGATAAGGAACATTATATTTCAATATAGTGTTAATGTGCTACACACTTAACACCAGAAAATAATTCGATAATGATCTGGCGAGAATGTTAACATAAATATCTTAATACATTTTACTTTGCATTGCAGCGTTTTCTGTGGTTTCAAGTGAACCTAATATTGAACTTTAAGTTTGGAATTATATAAGATCATATGTTAGGAGGTAATGTTTGACGGAGGCCTAATGAAAATAAAAGTTTATTTATTTACTGTGAATATAGTGTAATGTATGATAACGTTCGAATGATATATATAAAAATATTCTCGATAAACTAATTTTTCAAGTGGCCGTGTGTTATAAGAATCGTCTTTTGGTTGGATGTTTGAAAGCAGCCTAGTAGGATGTCAAACTTTTTCATCATACTTATCACTTTCAGCTCAGTGGGGTACCAGCTTTACTCACCACACATGGTTTGACATACTAACGTAGTTTTGAAGGTTACAAAATCGTTATCTCAAATCTATGGTGAAATATTCAAATTACTGTCTAAATAGGGTACCAAATGCTCCCATCAAACTTATTGAGTGATGTTTGGAAGTGGCTAAGCAAGTAAAAAAAAATTATATATATATATATATATATACACGGTGGTATTTTTTAATTAATAAAAATGATTTATTAAATTAATTAATTTTGAAATTAATAATTAGCTGTTTGTTTCCAGTTTCAATATGGTAATTCTTGGTACTTTACCAGAGGGCTTTATTTTCTTATATGCGTAAAACTGTAAAAGTTATGCATACACATTTATTTATATAGTGTAGATATTTACTGTCAACATTTACACATATTAAGCCGACATAATTATAAGGGTTATCTTGTTTCTTGTTAACTTTCATTAGGCTTAGCTTTGATAAAATTATCGAAACATTTTAATATAATAGAAATTTTTACCTTTGAAACTTAAATTCTTGCCTGAACGCTTATTGAATATTTTGATAATGTAATTTGATCTAAACCAACCAAACGTTTTATGTATATAACTTTAACGCAAAATCTGATAAACTAGTCTGCTTAGCGTAGTTAAAGATCCTTTTGTTCTTAGCTACGTAGATAATTATTATTTACTAACATTAACGAGAGTTGTAAATACTGATGACTGCTACAATATATAAAAAAATAATAATAAAAGATAGTTTGTAAATATAGTTCACAAAAAATATGCATATTCAGTTCTTCAAGTACGCTAATATATAGAAAAATTTTCAAGCTATTTCTGCTGCAATTGGTATATGACAACAAACGTTTACGAAGGTTATTATTTACTTATATTGTTCAGCGTTAAGAACTTTAAAAGACATTTCATCTTTCATTACAAAATGGACCAGGCTTTTTCGTAGAGTATAGTCAGTCAGACATGCTTATGTCTAAGTTTTGAAACTGTAGGTTCATACTCACGTTAATTTTCGCCGATACTTATATTTTTTGAAGATTCATCAAAATATTCAAGTTAGAGCAATAGTGATTTTAGTAATTACACATAATTAAGAATACATAAGAACACACTTCAAATACCTTTAGATGTGCTTGTTGTTCTCTCTTTTATTTCCACTCTTTTGTTTTCTTTTCAACAAAGTATCGACATTTAATGTTTCTCCAAGTCTCAGAGAAAAAAAAAAACACACCTGACCGAACTGTGTAAACAAATAAGAAAATCTATAGTTAAAATGCAAAGCATGGTTCTTGTGAATTGTATTTATTTGAAGTCAACATGAAAGGTTCGGTGCTGATTTCAACTTAGTTTCTTCGAGCACGTCTATCAAAATCTTTGTATAGAGACTTCAGTCGATTTCCTGGACTCAAAGTATAAAACTTACCTAAGTTAAATCCACTTCATGATTCGAAGTGCAGCCATAGCTTGTATAAAGCTCGACGAATGAGGAGTTTTAAATCTTTGCCTATTCTTTAAATCTGTATCTCGTTTGAAGAGTACTGGTAAGATTCTTGTAATTATTTCTAAAACTTCAACTTATTTCGCTTTCTTTTATTTTTCTATTGCCTTCGGGTTCAGTTTTACGATAACACAATAAAATAAAATACATCTTGAAAGCAAAAATGTCTTTTCTGATCGAATATTATTAAAGTATAGCTATAACTCATTAATAGAGCAATTTGTGTTGTAATTATAGAAAGTAGTTTCCAGTGGCTAATGATAATTCATTGTGCACTATCATTTCTTGGCATGCATTACATAAAGTTGAACTTCACGAGAAGTAATTACAAATAAGCAGCTTACGGTTAAAATGTATGTAATAAACACGATTTTTCCTTGAAGGAGTTAGTCTAAGATATTGGAAAGTAAAAATTATTTTTCGTATAGGAAAATAATGGCAACGACACCTATAATTAATAAGACATATCTGAAATTATATCTAAGTGTTTAATTTTAATTACTCATATTTCATTTCTTGGGCGGAATTATAGTCGTTTGTAGGTTCACAGCAAAATTATACGTTTAATACTTAACCTTTCATTTCCACCGGCTAATCAGATTTAATGATAACATTACATGATAATCACATTGCATGGAATGATTACTTTATAAATACAGACATTTCCTTCGTCGATTGTTTTAATATGGGCATGAAATTATTTGTTCCTTGTTAATCATCCAGCAAAAATGAGTATTTCAAAGAACGCAGCATCCAAAACAATACACGCGGAAACTGAAACTAACCTTATTTTTCAAAGTTTCCTGATCTCAAAGAAAAGATGGGCATTAGAAGACTGCACCTCAGAAGGCTTTTAAATACGAAGAATATTTGAAAAGTGTTACTTAAAAACAAAGCCTAGAAATATTTTACACTTATATTAATCCTTTTAAATCCTTATCGATTCAAACAAACACGAAAATGCTTCTGGAGTAGAAAGTATTAGTTTGTTTTTGTTCTTTTTTTTTTGCCGAAATCTAATGCATCATATAGACATCATAATCTTGCTCTCAATGAAATGGAAATGCTTTTTACCTTTTTTTGACGCACGAAAGCTGTCATCTCGAGGGATGTGTTTGATGTCATACACTAAACTGGCATTAGGCAGGATGGTTCTGTCTTTGTTGATTCTATACACCGCATATTTGAATGCTAGTTCTATTGGACTGTTCTTCTGATCTTCTAGAAACAGAGCACCTGAAAACAGCATATACAAATTATTATAAAGTATTTCCTTTATACGGTTAGGCTACATCCTATAACTAAGCTTTAACTGTCGAAGCAGTGGTTTTTAACTTCACTGATTATGCCATTTTTAATTTTTCTCTCTGAAATCATGCAATCGTTTTTAACATACTAATTTATGCATTTTCAATTAATGCATTTTGTACAATTGAAGACTGGTTTAATTTTTGTCGATACTCAGTTCTTAGACGCTTGAAAATTTTGAAGGTTCTATTATATTATTGTTCTTCTCAAAATCCCCATTTTGATTCCATGTTAACAGTACTTATCAATTTTTAGTGAAGTCAAATTGAGAATTTATAGCTTGAAAACATAATGCAGACACTATATCCAGTCTACTTTGTTTAGTTGTTTTTAGAGTTCCTAGTTGTAGGCTTGAAAATATAATATTTGCATTTTGATTTAACTTGTTTCTGTACTTTTTTGACGATCCCTATTCCGTTTGTAAAATTAACAATTTTGAATTATTTTGTTTCTTGAGTTTTAATGTTAATTTATTGAGGATAAACTTTAAGCTACGTACGCACATATGCATTAAGTTGAATGTTACATGTTTTTCAACAGTTTACTGCTGCATTGGCTTTTCTCCACCCGACCATTATTTACTGAGCTAGGTGGTTTTGTGCCTGAGGTTTTGTGTATTCAAGCGAAGTACGAGAATCAGTAGAATAAATCACTACTCACAAGAGTAGAGAAATCTACTATGGTAATTTTCTATTGTTAGAAAACTCACTAATATAGTCGCAGAAACCTACGTAGAGACAAATAAAACAGCGAACTCGAGAAATGATGAATCCTTAATGTGGCACTTTTCAATTAATGCGCTATAAACTGCACAGATTATTTCCCAATTAATGCACATTAATAAAAATTCTTCAGGGTGAAAAAACTAATGCGTTTGAATTCATTTTAAACTACTTTATAAATACTCAATACTGCAATAATTACTATTGTCCAGGTTTCAGTAAAATATTCGTACCGGTTTTTTTTTTCAGTAGCAGCTTGTAAAACTATGATCAATAATAATAATATGGCTGGAAACACTGTTATAAATATACATATTGTTTACCCTAATAAAACGAAGCATTTCCGACTAGTATAACGGGGCCTAAATGGCTTCTGCATTTCTGTGATGCATAAATGGCATTGAAGAGCTTATGGTGGCAGCGAAGAAGAATTTAAATAATTTTAGAAGGTGAAAATCTCGATATCCAAGAATCAAATTAAAAATAGCTCTACAACCTTCGCAAGAGCTTGTTTAGTAGTTATGCATAGATTTTGGCGCAGTATACATAGCCATTTTTGTTCTAGGCTTCGGTGCTTTATTGGCTTCGAAGAGAAATTTGGCCAGTAGCCTTCACTTTCAAGAATCAACATAAACATAGTCCTATGATCTTCGCAGGGTTTTTTTTAATACATTTACCCAGGATTAAATGAAATAATCAAACAATAATAATAACAATAATATGAAGAACAAGTGGATGAATTTTCAATTTTATGTAACAATCGAAAAATCAACTTTTTTGTTATTATGAATATCTTAGCATCCTTAATAATTGAGATAGAAGGTCTTAAGTGTTGGTTCAAGAACAAGTCTGCTTTTGAAGATGGTTTTTGCCCGTATGTTTTATTAGAATTTTTGTGAAATTCCTGGGCGAACCATATTATATATATATATATATATTCTGTTACACCATTCTCACGAAGTAAGCAAAACAAATTACTATCATTACTATTAGGCCCGGCATGGCCAGGTGGTTAGGGCACTCGACTCGCAATCTGCGGGTCGCGGGTTCGAATCCCCGTCACACCAAACATGCTCGCCCTTTCAGCCGTGGGGGTGTTATAATGTGATGGTCAATCCTACTCTTCGTTTGTAAAAGAGTAGCCCAAGAGTTGGCGGTGGGTGGTGATGACTAGCTGCCTTCCCTCTACTCTTACACTTGTAAATTAGGGACGGCTAGCGCAGATAGCCCTCGTGTAGCTTTGCGAGAAATAAAAAAAACAAAAACAAATCATTACTATTACTTTCTATCTAGTTAAAGTACAATTGTCTGTCGGTCTGGTATCTTGGTGTCACAATCTGGCTGACCTAATTTTGATTAAATTTGGTTTGTTTGTTCATTTTTGGATTTCGCGCAAAGCTAGCCGTCGCTAATTTAACAGTGAAAGATTAGAGGGAAGGCAACTAGTCATGACCACCCATCGCAAAATCTTGGGCTACTATTTTACTAGCGAATTGACCGTCACATTATTTCGCCCGTACGGCTGAAATGGCTAACATGTTTGGTGAGACGGGGATTCGAACCCGCGATTGCGAGTCAAGCGTCCTAACCATCTAGCCAAGTTTGGTAAATAAATTAAAGTAGACTCCTCACAGATGACTTTAAATGTATAAACTGGTACTAGACTAACAAATGTACCCACAGTTGTCACGGCATTTGTTTTTGGTCGAAACTGAATACGGGCGATCAGCAAAGATATCCATGCTAAGAATACTATGAAACATCACTTTTGTTTGACGTCGGCTTCACGTAATGAAAAGTCAAATGGCTGATAAACTTAAGCCGTATCTCTTAGCTAATAATGAAATGATCTACCTGCGCTCCTATATGAAATTTTATGGAAACTTGTTCAGCCAGTTCCTCATAACAACAAAAAACTCTGCTTTGTGTATATTGATTTTTGTGATAAATAAAACATTACAGGGGTTAATTAAAACCAAGCCTGTGATAATTGCTTACTTCAGATTTGTAAAAAAGTTATGAGAAACTTAAATCATTAGAAAAGAGAGAAGTAGTCTTATTGCGCCATTAAATTTTAATTGAAGTAGTAAATTCTTATTTACCTTCTTTTGACATAACAGGAAAATACCCCCAGCCAAAACTAAAGGCTTTGTAGGTGAGCATTGCCAATAACTGTAACTCAACAAAACTGAGGGAATGGAATATCTTACGGGAATATACTGTATTATTTCTGATGAAAAGCACCCGTTGGGATGATCATCAAAGCTGTGAAGTGTGTGGTATCTTGCATTAAACATGAACTAGGATATAAAAGAAACTGGTACAAAATCGTTCTTTTAAATCGATAAAAGCAGAACGAAATATGAGAAAAGCACGTACTTCACCCACCAGGTTGCCTCAGGTTATTGTATTACTTATTCCATCTTACAGTTCTTCTTTCGTTATGCAACAACTACGTTCTACCGGAGTTGCCTCATTATGACGACTAACGTATTGCAGAGAAAAATAACATCTACACAAACACACATATATAATGGCTTTCCGCCCTCGTGCTCCATTTCAAATTGAACATATATAAAATATATTTAGTGATGTTAAAGATATTAGCGAAAATTGAAGAATATTTGCCGATAATGATAAATAAAATAGCAGTTTATTTGGAGTATTATATAGTATCTTTGTTTCTTATAATTTTTTTAAATCAATTTCTTTAAAAGTCACGGTTTAAACACCGTAAACTGGCGAAGAACTAGAAACGTTTAGGCCAAAAATTTCTAATACAAATCATGCTAACTACAAACGTCTTTTTTTCACTTTCCTCTTCTTTTATCTATTTCGAATTGAAAAATCAAAGGCGATTAAGAATAGCAGTTCATATTTATGTCTTGTCTTCCATAAAGTCGCTGCACTACATGTCTTTCGTTAAATACCATAACTCATCAGTTGGACTAGATGGACAAAAAGTATTATACTGCATACATAAATAGCGTTTCACGGAATATTTTGTCTCTCATCGTACAATCCCAACTGACGGACGAGCTCTGGTATTGACCGAAAGGCCTCTTAAGCAATGAGTGACTTGTGGGAGACAAAAAATAGATCTGAAATGGTATTTTTACACGCATCTCCTGTTGAACTTGAAAACTGCTACATTAGACATTATTTAAGGAACAAAATTAATACCAAAAATATATAAACTTTGACTAAAATTTTCAATAGTATTTGAACAACTTATAATAATAGCAATTTTTTTTTACTTTCTTTTGAAATATGCGATCCACCAAAAACCCTTCATTTTTATCATGTTATCTAAAGGTTTGAATGATTTCAGGAGTAATCAATATTAAACGAAGCTATTAAGTGTGGGGGTTCGGCATGGCCAGGAGGTTAGGACGCTTGACTCACAATATGAACGTCGCTGATTAGAATCTCCGTTCCACCAAACATGCTCGCCCTTTCAGACGTAGAGGCGTTATAATGTGAAGGTTAATCCCCCTATTCGTTGGTAAAAGAGTAGCCCAAGGATTGGCGGTGGGTGGTGTTGACTAGCTACCTTCCCTCTATTCTTTCACTGCTAAATTATGGAGGGCTAGCACAGATAGTCCTCGTGTAGCTTTGCGCGAAATTCAAAACAAACAAACAGAAAACCTAAGTGCAATCAATTTATAAAGTTACTAAAGATAACCTGGTTATCAAAACTTACAAATAAATCCACAGTAGAAGTTCATGGTGTCCTGTCCTGGAATTTATAACTTACAGCTTAGTAATATATTCTAAGCTGAACATTTTCAATAATATAATACTATATGGTGTTTTAATTGTAACATGTTTTATTAACAGATAAGCTATAATATAGCGACATTAAAAACAGTGTATAATGAGCCATTTCAGATGCCTATTCAAACAGGATGAAAAAGATGTTGCTATTTACAAAATACTAAATTTTTGCTATTTGTGTGTTTGTCAGAATAATGCGGATTATTTATGTAGTCATCTTCATGTTTTGCGTGTGACGAGATTTAAATTTTCAAATTTTTGAACTTTCCACAAATATACAAATACTATCTTCTTTATAGCTAATATTCGACTTATGACGTAAGTTTCTTACAGTACTGAATTCATAATTATATATTGCTTACTATTTACAAAAAAAAAAAACTATAATATATTGTTATCGCCATAGAATGAAAATGGTGGAACGTATTCTATTATTTTGTAGAATATGCAAAATTGAAGACTATTTTGAACCTTTACATAATCCAATAATGAAGTGATAATTGATGGTCAACTTCACTGTGAAGGTGTGGCTGGCAGAAGAATTATCAGGTTTCATATTTCATTCTGCTTGCAACGAAACCAAGAGGGAATAACAATAAATGTTCCTAATATTAGGTTTGTATATATATATATATATATATATATATGTATATTCTTTTATAACTTATACGTTAACGCGACTTCCTTAATTGTGATAAATTGTCTCAAAACAAATTCGAAAACATTCCTTGTTA
>NW_013665813.1:155190-162091 GCF_000517525.1 Limulus polyphemus | reverse complement strand
AATTTAACGCTTGTCTTTGTCGATTAATGTTTTACCTCGACGATTCACAAGGCCCATTGTTCGTGACGAGTCGAAACCAAATTAGCGTAATTAAGATCGGCGAGTATATTAGTTTAACGCTTGTCTTTGTCGATTAATGTTTTACCTCGACGATTCACAAGGCCCATTGTTCGTGACAAGTCGAAACAAAATTTCGTAATTAAGATTGGCGAGTATATTAATTTAACGCTTCAGTTCCTAAGTTAGACAAAACAAACCAAAATACGTACATAATTTTGATTAGTCGTGAGGTCGTCTTTTGGAAACACTAAAATTAATCATTATATGTTGTAAAGATAGCAAGATAATTTTCAATTTGTTTTATCACGGTCAATTTTTATCCTATTATTAGAAAGTATAATATATATATGAAAATACATTCATCCATACCTTGTTTGACGGATGTAAAACTATGTTTTTGGTTTCTCTGTTTTTGTTAATTATATTTGCAAACAGTAGTGAGTAACAGTGGATAATCAGGAGCAGTATATTAAAAAAGGTTCTAAATTGAATTTTTTTTTTACTCCTTTTCGTACTTATATAACATTTTGATTTGTCAAACCAAATACGCTTACTTTAATGTAGCATAGAATATTTATAGGGGGTAATAAAAGTGAAAAAAAAAATGTAACTGTTATGTTGACCGTGTTCAATAGTTAATTACACGACACTTTTATAATAAGACGTTGATGTACCGTAAGTTAACTAATTCGTGTACCTTATAACCAGTTAATTCATGCTTTATGGTTTAATAAGTATTTTATGGAGTTGAGATATTTGATGAAATATTGAAGTTTGCAAACTTTTAACTGGCATGGCCTGGTGGTTAGGGTGCTCGACTCGCAATCTGAGGGTCGCGGGTTCGAATCCCCGTCCCACCAAACATGCTCGCCCTTTCAGCTGTGGGGGCGTTATAATGTGACGGTCGATCTCGCTATTCGTTGGTAAAAGAGTAGCCCAAGAGTTGGCGGCGGGTGGTGATGACTAGCTGCCTTCCCTCTAGTCTTACACTTGTAAATTAGGGACGGCTAGCGCAGATAGCCCTCGTGTAGCTTTGCGAGAAATTCAAAAAACAAAACAAACAAACTTTTAACTATACGTGCCAAAACAAAATTTAAATGAAAAATGTACCTGATATTTTCAAAATGAATAGCACTTTAGGTGACACATAATTTAACAAGCTAGATCAAAGGTTTGAAGGTGAAGTCGCTTATATCTTAAATGTATTGATCTATTAATTTATTGGACATACAATATAGCTATTGGTTCCACTTGCATTTTATCTGTCTTGAATTTGTTTTAATTAACTCGTAAACTAATAACATTAGTTTGATGGCCATTAATACATTAAATTATCATTCAGACCGATTTGTCTTTCGTTTATTATAAGGCATGTCATACTACTACAGTTGTTTTTTAAAAGTTAAATTCCTTTCCATCCTTGGGGAACAGACGTCTCTTGTGAATGATGATTCGATCGTATAATTTTAACAAAATCATAAAACTTGAGCTACATCGTTTTTCCAGAAAACACATTTGACTTGAATTGTTTTGTGGTACAGACGTTGCTTAACAGAACCTTTACCAAGCGGCCACATACCATAACCAATGTACTATTTTATATTCAAGGGCAGGATTTTACTTCTGTTACATATTCAACGTATTTGTCTTGACTCTGTTTTAAAGTTTATACGGATAAGATCGAAATATCACGGATCGCTGGCGTAATATTTTATGGAGAGAAACGACTATAGAAAAGTTTAGTTTCTTAATTAAGAGAAACTATGAAAAAAAATATATTTAAGGCTGAGTTTTATAAATACTACACTTGTATTATGAAGTGAGTCTAGTCGAGGAAGGCTTTAGTATGGGAGTTGGTTGAATTTTGAAAGACTGATGTCTAGTGGATCCGTCACTATTTGTCTTTCGCATTGGGATAATTTCTTGCTTATCCTAAGGGATTATTTATCAAGATAATTGGGCACAAACGTGAAATAGTTTGATATTGGTTCTCTTTTTGTATTCTAACATTTATATAACACGTCTTTCACATTTGTTTTTCATTTATATGCTAGAAGAGCTTAACAAAGCCAAGCCAGAAGCTATTTTTCCCTCCAATTGTCAGATTCTAATTGAGTATATTTATATATATATATATTTTAAAACCAGATACCTACTGTGAATAAGAATACTGATAAGATTATTCCCCCAATAATATCATCCAGGATATTTTAGTAATAATGCCCAGTTCAATTTTATTAGATAGAATCTGTTCTTTCCACAACTTGTACGCTATTTCCACTTCTATACTTCCACCCTCTTTCCTCCAGTGGACGAATATGATCTCTGTTCCGTCTTTACCTGTTCCCTCAGTCGACGTGCTCCTTCATTCGCAACATCATTAGAAGATCTTACCAGATTGCTCAAGGGCTAAACCTTATTAGCTAGGTGTTAATTTTCTTGTTGAATAATGTACTGCTGAGACCTAGAATATAGGTCGTTATCAGTTTAGCCTTCAAGTCTCTCAAAAGTTATACCCATTTTCTTTAGACAAACTTTGTCATTAATCTTGTGATGAAGCTCAGTTAATTTCTCCAGAGTATGATACTTTCACAACCTTTTTGTTGCCAGGCAACCAGACAAATACATCCTTTTATACGTCACATTTTTACTCTATATGAATTAAACTGCGAGGTTTGGCCATTGGTCAAACATAAGATGTCTATCACTCCACATGATAATCAGTTGTTATAATCAATGCCAGTCTCTTCTCGTATATTCATTTCATGTCTTTGGCTGACTTGATCAAACATTTTCTTATATATCCAGCTGATGAAATTCATTTCATTTAGCTTAATCTAACTGGATCCGCATATTATTCTTTATGTTTTTAACTGGTATATTTTCTACGGTAAGAGCCGTATGGAATGATGGACATGTGGTATTTGAATGGTCAGTTGCAAAAGCCAAAAGTGGGAGTCTACTTCATAATGACGAGAACAAATTGTAAGGCACAAAAGGAGGTACTTGTTTGGTTGGCTGGTAGCAGCAAAGAGAGTGAAAGGGTCATACTCCTTTCTACGTTTTATTGAACCATGATATGACTGATTTCAGTCTCTGTATTAGTATTTAGTGTGTTATATCACTCCCAAGTGCCGATGTAGTGGTTTAAATATGGCCGTGGTTGCTCTGAGTAGCATTAGTCTGGCTAGAATTATTTGTCTTGTATTAACACTTCTGGGAACTCGGGACTAGTATGTATTTTTAAAGAAGCTATCAGTGGAAATGTGCAATTTGCTTCTAGAGTTTGCAGGCTATCCTGCAGTGGACACTGTAGGAAATGGCAGCAGGATTTCAAGAGAAGCTTTCAGGTTGTTAGAAATAGTACTACTGGGACTAAAAGTAGTGGATTTAATTGCAATGAACATGTTATACTGAGCAACAGATTTCAGCCTTTGGCTTGTGCATATGGAGAACTATTGGAGGGAAAGAAAACAAAGGGGAGAGAGAAGGATGTGAATGATAAACTTAAGAAAGTTATAAGTGATTCTTTAACAAGGCATGTGGATAGGATAGTCTGTGAGGTAACTAAGGAGAAAATAATTATTTATGCTAACCAGAGGCACGGGTGGAGGATATAACTGGTAGAGCTAGAGATATAGTAAAGGGGATATCAATGATGCGGCTTGTGTTGTGCACTTAGGGGCTAATAATGTAGGGAAAGTTAGGTCAGAGGAGCTAACTGATACGTACAATGGGCTGATAAAGGCATTTAAAGAATAGGCCATAACTTAATTGTGTCAGGGGTACTGCCGATAATTCATTCTTATGATGAAAATATAAGTAGATCACTAAAGCTGAATGCTAGGCTTAGGTTAATATGTAAAGATGAGCAGATTGGCTGGTTAGAGTTGTGGCATCAGTTTAATGGGAGAAGGGGGCTTTTTGAAATGTATGGTTTACATTTAAATAGAGTAGGAGCTGGCTTGTTTGCGATGGTTATCAACTCAGCTGTAAGGGAAGTTTAAAACTTGGATTAGAGAATGGAGAGGCCCAGGATAAACTAAACGCAAAAAAAAAGATGTAAAAAAGGTTAGCATAGGAAATTATTATAAAACTAGTTCTAAGGTAGGCTTAATTGTTACTATTGTAATGCTAGAAGTATAAGAAATAAAATAGTTGACTTTAGAGCGCTGGTAGGAAAGGAGGATTTTGATATAATGGGAATAACTGAGACATGTTTAAATGTAGATGATTTTTAAGGCAGGAATTTCTTTGAAATGCATGGCTTATTTAATAGGGATGAAGTAATAAAGAGAGGAGGAGTGGCTTTATATGTAAAATATGAGTTACAGCCTGTTAAAGTTGACAATATCAAAGATAATAGCAATAAGATTGAATCCATTTAGTTTTCTATTAGCTTTTTTCTATTAGTGAGAATTTGCTACAGACTACCAGATGATACTGATAAAATTAATGAGAAACTTTACAGTGAGATTAAAATTTCAACTGTTAATGAGGTCATAATTATGGGTGGTTTTAATTTCATGCTCATAGATTGGGAAATGCTAGAGTTAAACCATGAGATTTCTGGAAACTGTTTAAGAGGATTTTATTCACTTATTCGTTATGGAACCTACTAGAAAGAATGCTATTTTAGATTTATTTTTCTTGTAATATAGAAATGGTTGAAAGGGTGGAACTTGGGGAAAATCTGAGTGCAAGTGATTATTACTGTATTAGGTTTTGCTGCATATAGAGATCAAGAATAATGATATTTTGGTTACAAATTTCAAAAAAGTACATTTTGAAGGGATGTAACAAGAATTAACTTGTGAATTGGGCAGCTGACGTATTTGAAGACACTGATCAAGTGTGGAAAATTTGTAAGTATTCAAGATATCCATATTCCTTATAGAAAAAAAAAGGTGGCTTCAAGTAGATAACCAGATTGATTCACAAAAGGTATAAGGGATAAAATTAAAGAAAAGCACCAAAAATTTAAGAAATTTAAATTCATTGGTATGACAGGAGATGTCAAAGATTATAGAATATCAAGAAAGTTGGTCAAACAGGAAATTAGAGCATCAAAAAGGATGTATGAAAAAAGTTGGTTGAAAATGTAAAAATTAATTGTAAGGATTCCTTTAAATACATTAAAGATGAACAAAATGTTAAGATGGGGTAAGACCTTTGAGGGATGATAAAGGAAGGCCCATAACTGAAGGTTATCAGATCAGTTTTTACTAATGAAGATTTAAGCAATATTCCTCATCTTGAATTGTTGATAGATAGAAACAATATCGAAGAAGATTATCACATAAATTTTGAGCTTATTAAGAAAACATTGGGAAGTTTAAAGAACGATAAGACTCCTGGACCAGATAATATTTTCACAAGGGTTTTGAAGAAGTTAAGAATTGGATATGTGAGCCACTTGCTACTATTTTGTGTAATTCCTTGAATAGTGGGCAGGTTTCAAAGGATTGAAAATTAGCTAATGTAACTCCTCTTTTCAAGAGAGGTGATAAAATTGTCCAGTAACTGTTGACCTATTAGGCTTACATTAGTTGTTGGAAAAGTTTTAGAAGGTCTGATAAAATATGCTTTGCAAAGCCATGTAATAATGTTCAGAATTTTATTGGATATTCAACATGGTTTCACTAAGGAAAAATCTTTCCTTACAAATCTTTTGACATTGTTTAAAAATGTCACTGCTTATGTAGATGAGGGTAAAGGTGTATATTTACTGTGTCTGAATTTTCAAAAAGCACTTGACAAGGTGCCACATAAAAGGCTTGTAGCAAAGATTATCTCTATAAGCATGAAGGGTAAGTTAGCTAATTGTATTGAAGAGTAGCTGGTTGGAAGAAAGAATAGAATCAGTGAAACTGGATTAATGTCACAAGTGTAGTACCTCAGGTCTCAGTCTTAAGAGCTCTGCTCTTTTTGATTTACATCAATGACATAGATGAAGGAATACTTAACAAATTACTTAAATTTGCAGATAATATTAAGGTCTTGAGTGTTGCTGGCTGTGAGGAGGAGGATGCTACTTTATAAAAAAGATTTAGATCATTTAGTGAGTTGGGCAAATAAATGGCAGATGGATTTCAGTTATAATAAATGCAAGATAATGTGTAAGGGTTATCATAATTTGAATTATAAGTATAATTTGGATGGAAATAACCTTAACAGTGTCATAAAAGAATGGGATCTTGGTGTAATTGTTCACCAGTCTCTTAAGCCATCCGAGCAGTGTGTTGTTGCTAGTGGTAGAGCAAATGGGATTTTAGGTTGTATCTACAGAAATATTGAATGCAAATCTAAAGAGGTTATAATTTCACTGTATAAGTCACTGGTGAGGCCACATTTAAAATATTGTGTTCGGTCTTGGGATCCTTACCTTAGGAAGGACATTGGATTGTTGGAAAGGGTTCAAAGCAGGACTACTAGAATGGTGCCTGGGATGGAGGGGTTGTGATACGAGAAAAGATTAAGATCTCTAAAATTGTTTTCGTTTGAAAAAGAAGAGCTAAAGGGGATCTGGTTGAGGTGTTGAAGATTGTTAAGGGAATTGATAATGTTGATGAATTATCTTTTTTCTACTTGATGATAAGAATGGTCGGATTAGGGGACACACATATAAATATTATGAGGGATAGGTTCACAATAACTTAATTCTGTTTATACAACACAAACTAATAAATATGAAATGTATGTATATATATATATATATATATATATATATATATGTGTGTGTGTTAGTTAAGTTAGTATAGTAATTATTTATTTATTTTAGTATACGATAATAAGTAAAATAGTAAGTAGTAGAAGTAAGTAGTTAAGTAATTAATTAGTT
>NW_013665813.1:134378-154190 GCF_000517525.1 Limulus polyphemus | reverse complement strand
GTGTGTGTGTTAAAGTTGAATCGAATTACTTATTATTTTTGATAGCAATGAAAAATGAATGTAGACAAGTGTTAGATAAATGTTTCACTGCACATGATTGCTGGTTATTAGCGATTCCGATACACCGAGCAATAGACACACCGAAATATAAACTATGATGTGACGTAAAATTAAAAGTTTCGAGTAGAAGATTGTTGTCCACTAATAAAAATGCATCTAGGTAATGAAATTACTTTAGTTATATGTTTATGGATAAGTGATAAACGTGTATTTCAGTTTATACAATTTGTAGAACTACAAAACTCTTAGCCATGTATGTAATATTTGGCATACAATGAGCACACACAACACACAAATTAACAAGGACCAGTCCCAGCACCATTGTTCGGCTTAAACCTAATCTATCAGTGGAAATGCTTGACTGTCAGGTAATAATGATAAGGTATAACTTCGTTCCGTAACTTACTGCTTGCCTAGAGGGCGATTCCGTAACATAAATATTTGAAAGAAGCTCTTGAAAACTTTATCGGCCAAATAACTGGTGGAGCACGAGTTCCTATGCCGTTGACTTTTTATTTATAACTTAATATATATATATATGCACAAACTGGATGAATTAATCTAGAAGAATTCAACTCTCTGTAATTAAATACAGGTTATTGTTCAAAGTAATTCGGCGCGTTACTTCACTTAATATAATATAGTTTAATTAATATAATGTAATTTTAAATGTTAGTTTTTAGCTTAGAAGACATATCTATTTGTTTCACAGTAAGCCACTGTTGTAGTATGAAGTAATGATGACAACATATATTGTTTCATTTTGCCTACAGAACTGACTACAAAAGCTTAATTCATATTCCTTAGGCCTTAAAAGAGCAGATATTTTCAAGTTAAACACACAAAACCTGTTTTCTTCATCAATCGTGTCTCTAGGGTTAAAAATAAATCAATCAAGGAATTTTCCATAGCATAACTAGTTTGACGTTTTTTAACTCCTCGTGATATTTATATAACAATATTCAGAAGGCCCACAGAGGGCGTGTTGTGCAAAAGAAGGTCATAAATAACGTTTCTAGTTCATATTACAGAAGTATAACCTTAAATCAGATATCAGATATCAATCAGATATCAATCGTTGTCGTGATTGTTTAGTCTATATGATCACTTAAGTCTAATTATTAATTAATAACTTTGTTTTATTACTATTTCTTTATTTACTATAACTAAATAGTAATCACAACTTAGATTGTAGTCCTACGTTTCGGTTGCTAATATGCTGCTGTCCTCAAGAAATCCTGAGAAGGAGTATTATCTGTGTTGGTAGCGGCAGGCAATTTATCCCGAGTCTTTTTGATAGAAGTCTGGTACATAACCGCCAACATTTTGTTAACCACATAAACTTTGAAACATGTTCAGCGATATCCTTGAGCCATTAGATATTACCTATCATCTTCAGAGCAATCCTAGTTAAACTTGTTGACTGTAGAACTTCATAGATAATACACTTATAGTATGGGAAAGCCTGTGCCTTTACTTCCTGAACTTTCATGAAGATTTATGAAAGTTTGGTTGAGAGCTAAACCATTCTTGATTGCACATGGAGAAATAGGTGATGCGTTAATTTCCTTTTAGGAGGAAACTTTCACGTAGACGAACAACTTGCTTACATTATTAGCTTAGGTACCCGCTGTTAATTGGTTCCTGCTAGCAATAAAGCAAAGCGTTATCAGCAGACAGACTTTTCCATTAAACTTTCCATTACTTAGAAGAAGCCATTCCTTTCTGATGGTTAAGTTCCAATAATGATCCCATTAAAATTGCTCGGTTGCACATGTCTTACAAAAGTAGTTTAGTATAAAGGCAGCGCTGTAAATTAATTCAATTTTAAAGTACAAGGTTTGCAGGTTAAGTGTATGGTGTAAATGTTGATTGAAGTCACTTGAAATAGTGTTATTTGGAGTTTGTGAGAAAAGATGAACTTTTTCACACAACCTGTACTGCACACTTAATGTCGTACAAAATAAGCTTAGGTGTGTAATTTTTTGTTGTATTAAACCCCCCCCCCCCAAATATGCTATAGTTTTTAAGCACTATATAGTTTTTATAACTGATTTTGTTTTACGTTCCGTTTCGATTTCTTTGTATGCTGTTGAGCGTAAGTCTGCACAGTGATATAACTTTGATGGAAGTAATGAAGGAATCTAACCCCAAAATTTACAGTTATAAGCCGTGAGGTATATCGTTGAGCCGCCCGAGACATTTCGTTTCGACTAAATATATACGTATTTTACAAACGGAATGTATCGCACTCTGAAAAAGTTTAATATTTTACAGAAAAACACATTCTTTTTTGAAAAATGCAGTTTTGCCCATTAATGAAGCTGAATTAGTAATAATAATAATAATAATAATAATACGTAAAATATTCAAGAATAATTCAGAATTTGTTTGTAATTAAGCACAAAGCTATACAATCTGTGCTCTGCCCACCACGGGGGCAACAATTCAGAACAACAACATATGTAATAATAATAGTAAGTTTTTTCGTTTCTTTAAATAAATAAATAGAAGATCTTTAAAATAGATAACTTCCATCAAGATTAATTCAGTAAGTTTCGTATTTATTTTATGCTTACGCGATATGATTAGACGTTTTCACTGATTTTTAATACAATATCATCTCGTTAATATTTTAAATAATATTATTTTGTATTTCTATAATGTAAAATTATTTCTTACTCCCTATTTCCTTAAAGATAGTTATCTCTAGATCAATTTTCCCGAAAGAAATTTTTTGAAATCTTATGTTTGTTTGTTTTTTGAATTTCGCGCAAAGCTACACGGGGGCTATCTGCGCTAGCCGTCCCTAATTTAGAAGTGTAAGACTACAGGGAAGGCAGCTAGTCATCACCACCCACCGCCAACTCTTGTGCTACTCTTTTACCAACGAATAGTGGGATTGACCGTCACGTTATAACGCCCCCACGGCTGAAAGGGCGAGCATGTTTGCTGTGATGGGGATTCGAACCCGCGACCCGCAGATTGCGAGTCGAGCGCCTTAACCACCTGGTCATGCCGGGCCTTTTCTCTGCCTACCACGGGTATCGAAACCCGTTTTCTAGTGATATAAGACCTGAGACATACCGCTGTGCCACTGGGAGGGAAAATCTTATGAGCTCAGAAGCATTAAGTCTTATTTGTTGCTAATTTTTGGTTTGATGAAACTAATTAAACTCGTGAGCACAACAAAAAAAAATTATATGATAATTTTTTCTTTCTTAAAGAAATATTCCTAATAACTTGTTGAGCTCAGCGACGGTTACGCTCAGCTTAATTAGTTTCATCAAACCAAAAATTAGCAACAAATAAGACAGAAATTATTTCTATAATGGTTTTGTTACTTAATGCGAAACCGTCTAAAATATGAATTACATTTCATCTTTAACTAGTTATAATCCCAATATTCTTAAGAAAAACTCTCAGAAGAGCAAAACATATCAAAGTTTAGAATATTTAATTGACTCTTGAGAATTTATTTGTTTGTTTGAAATTAAGCACAAAGCTACACAATGAGCTATCTGTGTTCTGTCCACCATGGGTATCGAAACCCGGTTTCTAGCATTGTAAGTCCGCGGAGACTCTTGAGAAAGGCTCCTGAAGGAAACTTTTATTTAATTGACTCTTGAGAATTTATTTGTTTGTTTGCAGTTAAGCACAAACCTACACAATGAACTAGCTGGGCTCTGTCCACCATGGGTATCGCAACCCGGTTTCTAGCATTGTAAGTCCGCGGAGACTCTTGAGAAAGGCTCCTGAAGGAAACTTTTATGGAAACAGATGTCCTCGGCAGTTTAAGAAGTAAAACCGTTTTAAAATAACTCTTTATCGTAATATTTTAACTCTCAAAATAATTGTTTCTAAAGTTCGCGAAATTCAACAACATCGTGAAGCAAAACTTTAAAGAAAGTGCTATTTGTTATGATTAATTTCCTGTTGATCAAAGGTGTTAAAAAAGGGCATTGATTTAGAAATGTGAATGCAATATTGTGAATTTTTGGTTTGTAAATTGTCATTATGTTAATATTCTGGCTTATTAGTTAATATCTTATAAATAAACGGTAACAGAAGATGTGTACAGCTTCATAACAATGGCTTTTTAAGTAGGATGGTTCTCTTTCGTAACCATAGATTTTTTATGCGGATACGGTCACTGCTCAGGATTGACTTGAAGTATGGTGTTGGAGACTGTTGCTCTCCTAATCGCTCTGATGTTATAATTTTCCGCTTTAATTGATAATCATTAAAGATTGCCTTCATCAAATTGCTATGTACTTTGGTTCTACGTAATTTACATTAACAACCTCATTCTACGAAGATCCTTCCTTATAAAGGCTGTGACATAATCCTTCTATTATAAACCTACCATAGTTGCATTCCACTCTCAAATGGTTAGGAATACGTAATGAACCAAAATGCATAGGTATTAAATCGTCGTTCGTGGCGCTATGGTTCGCTTTCGCATCTGTGGTAATACGCCACTGTATTAGCATATGGAAATCGTTCTTGCAAAATGCTATTGCAATTAGTCCTCTGTACAAATAATGTAGAAATTAAAGTTTGTTTGTTTTTTTCCAAAAATCGGTTTCAATTCCAGCATTTCGGAATGTGATGCAATATACCTAAAAGTGGTATAAGATGCCAGGAAGATGATATAATAAACCTAGAAAAAAGATATAACAGGCTTGGAAGTTAATGTGGTATATAACTTGTTTGTTGTTCAACACAAAGCTACAGAATGGATTATTTGTGCTCTGCCCACCACGGGTATCGAAACCAGATTTTTGTAGTTATAAGTCCCCAGACTTGCTGAATCAACAGAGGGGGAGCGTAATATATATATGGAAGATGTTATAACATTTCAGAAAAATGATATAACTTGCCTCTAAGCTGATGTAATATGCCTTGAAGATTATGCGACATCTTTGAATTATGGAACAACATAGTATATGAAACAAAAGATGATATCAAGTTTTGTAAATTTCATCCGATACTCATTTTAACGTAACGTCTAATCCTATGTATATGACAGCGTACTCAACGTTTTAAATAACTATAATGTGTTTAGGCTAACGAATTGGACATAATAGTTTTCGTATTATCTCTATAGCGGATAATCCTCTATCACAGTACTTCAACTAGTCATTTCAAAATCGCATTAACTAAATTACTGAATAATGCACACTACTGAAAGTGAGTTATTTATAGGATCATGAATGTGTAAGAGTATCGTTTAAACTTAACCCTAAATGATATTCTCATAGAAAAACGGATATGACATTAAGAAAAATAAACAAACAAACTTCGGATATCTAAACAGAGGTATTCGTTAAACGAATGCTAGGGTGCCGTTTAAAAAGATATCATTGTGCAATAGGCGAATTTACTTATTACAAATGATCAAACAAAATAACTTCACAATATACTCAAAATATCTTGTATATATAAAACAGAAAAGGTCTTTTTCATATGTGAATGACATTCTTTGGACCTACTCTTCCTTCCTATGTCTGCCTTCCTTTTAAAACTATCTAAAGATGGATGTGCCTACAAGAAACATGCGGACTGTATTATTTCTATTGTGGCTGTCAAAAGCCGATCACAGATTTCAAATAGACAAGAACATTAGCCACAGGTCAAGAAAACCGACAAACTGATATACAGAACTTAAGATATGTTTAATGTCAGTTAATGGACAGTCTAGAAGGACGAAATACTGTTCACACGATTACCTATTCCCTAACACACCCCCTTTTTTTGTTCCCTTGCTCTCTTGCTGATTCCTTCTTAAGGGAAGAAGAAAAAAAAACGATTTTTCTCAAACGTTGGAACTGTGTCGTTGGCTGCAAACGAAAAAAAGAGAAGTAAAAATGCGCATCTAGCCTGAGAACAAGAGTGATATTTTTACTAACCTTCACGTTCTTACAAGGAAATATTACTATTTATATTAAATGTTTGTTAAACTCCCATAGTAGGAGAAATCATTTATTTCTTAAAATTATATTTTGAGTTTTAAAAAGTAAGCCAGTTTGTTACATTATTGGTGCAAATTGAACTTTCCCATAAGGCTTGAGCAATCATAGAAAACGAAAACCGAAACTTAAAAGATTAGCAAACCTAAGTATTTAGTATGAACCATTGAATCCAGAATTAGCTTTGACAATGTTTTATAATTAACATAACTACGTACCTATAATTTTCTCTGCAATTAAAAACTATTCATAATCGTTCTAATTGTTCACAATTAAAAACAAATAACAACATTACAACAACAACAACAGATAACTCAGAATATCCATCTAAAAAAAAAAACTATTCAAAAGATACTGACTTTACCCCAGGAAGAATATAAACTTTTATAATTCAGGAAAATTTCTTTCGGCCTAAAAACCTCGTTCCCAAGTGTAAGATGTTATCAAAATTGTTAAATTGTGTTTAAGTAAAAATACTTTTTATTTGTAGTTAAAACATGTATCTAAATTACAGGAAAATATAGCAGACGATCAACTGTTTTTCATAAGTTTAAATTTATCATTCATGCATATATATATATATTATAGATGAATGTGCGCATGTTTTGTTGTACATCTTGTTCTATCAAGACTTCCTGAACCTACGTATTTTTCTAACATCATTGTTACTTTATTATGATTAAATAACAATGGCGTAATTTCCAAGAATCGAAGTCAGGTTACTGTTTTATCTTCAAGTTCTGTGATCCAAGTTTGTTTGTTTGTTTGTTTTGCCCAAAGCTACACGAGGGCTATCTGCGCTAGCCCGTCCCTAATTTAACAGTGTAAAACTAGATGGAAGGCAGCTAGTCATCATCACCCATCGCCAACTCTTGGACTACTATTTTACAAACGAATAGTGGGATTGACCGTCACATTATAACGCCCCCACGGATGAAAAGGCGAGCATGTTTGGTAGGACGGGAATTCGAACCCGCGACGTGCAGATTGTGAGTCGAGCGCCCGAACCACCTGGCCATGCTGGGCCATGTGCTCCAAGTCAGGCTTAGAAAATTTAACTGCATTTACACCTGATTTGTTATCATTTTTTGATTTCATAAATACAGAAAATCTTAAAGCCATCAAACATGACTAAAATGAAACACATTGGGGAACATTTTTTCCAAATAGCCCAATACTGAGGAATAACATAACTTGCAATTTCATGTTAAGGTGAAGAATGGTCAATTAGTGTAGTTTCATCTCTAAAACGAAATCTCAACAAATGTCAGCGTAATTCAATTCAATATCATTCAAATGTCCTCCGCTGGATCAGCGGTTTCTCTAATGACTTACAACGCTAAAATCTGAATCTGAGGTTCGATTCCCCGCAGAGTACAGAGTACATGTAGCCCATTTTGTAGCTTTCTGCTAGCACAAACATTAATGACATAAAACATGCAATTATAAGGTGTTTAAAAACGTATTTGTTCGTAAATCATGGGAAAAATATCCATTCTTCTTCGTCTAAGAGTTTGTTTATGAATATCCACCTAATAACAAGAAGATTATAAACGTTACTATGCTTTCGTATTAGTAGAAGTCTTACAAAAACATTCACCAGATGTGGTTTTTGGCTGATAAATGTATAAAATATACATCTGTTTATATTGCCTATTAGTACTGCGAACCAGAAAAACATGAACATTTGAAGTTCAGCGTTATATAAATCAAGAACTTATTGTTAGTAAAATGCTCATAAGTAGCCCTTGTAAATATTTATGTAAAACAAATATTGGATTGTTTTGTACATATATGTGTGTGTGTGCATGTATTACTGCATTCTACACGTTATTTTCTTTCTAAAATTAAAACCACGTGTTAAAATACACATATATCACAAACGATATTCATATAACTATCCCCTAATATTACTCTAATATCAGAACTACAAATAAGTTTTGTTTGTTTGTTTTTAATTATGCACAAAACAACACGAGGGTTATCTCTGCTCTGCCCACCACGGGTATCGAAACCCGATTTCTAGCGTTGTAAGTCCGCAGACATACCGCTTGTGCCACTGGGGGGGGGGGGGCTACAAATAAGACTGAATACATTAATTGTACAGAAAGTAACGTGGAAGCATTTAAATGTTGTTCTTCTTATAGATTTTAATAATTTACTGGCTTGACAACAAACTATTATAAAGAAAATTTGATTAAAACAATATAAGTGAAACATAAGGATATTCAAATAGTCTTATCAAACAATTACCTTTGGCTGCTGTCATACATACATACACATACATATATATATATATATAAATATGTGTATCATTACAAGATTAAAAAAAAAATAGTTTCGTCATCAATCTTAAGTAGTAGTAGTAGTGGACTATGTAAAGTTTTATCCTCAGTTTAATACTGTTGAATTTCATTTAAATGCAGCTCATGCGATAGAAATATCGGCCAAAAATTAGCTCATTTCTTGATTTTTAATTATTTGTTCATAAACTACACACGTAGTAAGTGTTACCTAGTAGTTAACATGTCACGTTGTTTATCGGAAGGTCCAAAGTTCGCGTCGCGCTGTGGGCTAAACGCTTGTTTGTTTCTTTGTTTTGAAGTTACGCACAAAGCTACACAATGGGCTATCTGTGCTGTGCCCACCATGGGTATTAAAATCCAGCTTTTATCGTTATAAGCCTTGAGGCTTACCGTTAACGTAGAGAATAGTCAATATATATATTTTTTAATATTGATTTTCCTACGTCATGTGTTTAAAAAAAAAACTCTTAAATAGCGTTTTCGTATAAAATCATATATACAGACTAGCAATGTTTTAGATAAATAATTTTGAAATATTTAGTTTACTTACATTTCGCAAAATTAAATACTTTCTCTGAAAAAAAAAATAGTAACTTGACTTTCCTGCTTAATTAAGAGCTATTTTATAGTCTCGTTTTTTTACATTCATTTGCCACAAAAAATGTATAATGCTTCAACATCTGTCTTTCTGCATTGGTTAACAAAAGTAAGTAATTGTTGTTTAAATAGGATCGAATTAAATGCCCCCAGTGGCCCAGTCTGTGGACTTACAACGCTAGAATCCGGGTTTCGATACCCGTGGTTGGCAGAGCACAGATAGTCAATTGTGTAGCTTTGTGCTGAACTACAAAAACAAACAATCGAATTAAATAAATTCTATAAGTGACTAAACTTGTATCATATTATAAAAACGATACGAATAATTCTTTCCGCTTGCAAAAATTCAAGGAAAAGTTTGGATTTAAGTGTATTTATCTGCACTAATGGAAATAAATATTCACGCACATAATCTCGGCAGTTTAAAAAAGAAACATCACATACGTGTGTTCAAGTGGTTTCTTTTTCCGTTTCACTGCTGCTTAGTAAACCTATTTTTGTAGGCTTTTTTTCTTAGATTGAATTAACTTATTTATAATGTTTATATATAATTTTTAGCAGCTGAAACTCATATTTTGCAGTCAAACATATTTGACATTCTCTTGGTGCGTGGTATGATAATATATAACATATATAACATGGTATAACATATTTTAGTTAAATGTAGTTATACTATTTAGAAGGGAAATATAAAGAAAATCCGAACGGGTTTACCAATTTCTTCTATTTGGCAGAATCTAATATATTTCATGTGGGGTAAAGCTGTAATTGACAAGATTGATGTATAAAGTTCTGAAGCCCTATCAGAAGTTTAATACTAGTGATGGATGTATTATATGCAAAATAATGACACTGACCTTCCATTAAAATACGATTACGATGTCATTAAAATGCAGCATGTTTCTACCAATAATCATAATCCACGTCGTTACGTAAAAAACCATAAATATAGTATCTTATATTTTATCATCCAGAAAACAAAAATCAGTCTCATCTACAATAAAGTGGTCATTACAGAAGATATGTTTCTGTGATGGATTTTTTGTTTTGTGTTTTTATGTTTCAAACGCTTCAGAGAAATAAGGAATTCATTCAGCAACATTGTAAGTATAGACCATCTAAGATAGACCATTGAATTTGTGATCTATTTTACTGTATACTGTATCCTGTTAGAAGATCTGCAAAGAGTTTTATACAAAAACGTTGCAGCATTTATTGTTAATCATTGTAAACTTCAATACATGTCGGGCAGAAATTAACAAGTGTTATTTTTTTCATAGCCATGTTTAATCTTACAAATGGACCAAATAGAAGGGCAGTTACTGAACACCGTTTACCGCCAGATTTTTGGCTACTTTTATCTGATTTAATAGTGTAATTTAACTATCACTCTGGCTCTAAATGTGGAGCGTGATTTTAAGGCAACTGGTCCTTATACCGTAAATTCTCAAATTCACATTTATGGTATGTTAAACAATAGGTAGTTGTTTCACATTTATTCGTTCTACGTGGGAGAAATAATGGAAGCTCAACTTGGTTTAAAGAAAATTATTAGTAGCCGATCATCTGGACTCTTTTGTCATGCATATTGTACTTTTCCAAACAATTATATATTTAGCCAAGCTCATACTTTACAGATTCTGAGGTTATCTATAAAAACTTTGGAAATTTCCAAATATACATCTAATATTTATGTTGTACTCAATCGGAAAACGAATGTTTTAATTTCTTTCATTGTTTTCAAAAATGGCTGCCATGTAGTAACCATGTTTGTGAATATCGCGGTTTCGAAGCCTTCTAGTCTCTTTTAATGGCTAAACCTGCATTTTGAGGGGTAAAGAATTGAATATTGTCACCTAAAATGCGCTAACCATGGTATGAAGATCAGGTATGTCATAAAAAGATGGATTATGTCCTAAAACAGACAAAAGTATCATAATTTTTACTCGTCAAAATTGAAAATGCTGAGTTTGTAACCTTAAGGAACAATAAGACAATTATTTAATCTTTTAAATCTAAGACATCTTTTGCTGTAATTTAATTTCCTAGTACATCATGAGTGCGGTAGGTACAATAGCTTAGCCAACAGTAGGATAAAATCTGGGTATCCACAGAGTGGAAGAACTGTGTTTTGTACCAAAAATATACCAACAACAAAATAAAACCATACCACCAATTGTTCGAGTCTAAAGATAACTTAAAGGCAGTTCATAGAAATATTACAATCAGAGGAATTGGTATGGCATTGTATTTGTAACTAACAAAAACCAAATACAACAATATGCATTGTCTACCAAATGACTTCTGTTAAATAAAAAAGGTAGAAAAGGAAAGCTTTAGTTAATTTCAGTTCATAGTGGCTGCTATGAGAGGTGTTGATGTCTCTGTTGTTGCAGCTATGAGAGGTGTTGATGTCTTTGTTGTTGCAGCAGTACAGATTTACATATAGCACTCTGTGAAATGGCCCTGGAGGAGCTATTCTAGGAAATCCTCTTCTGAAAACTTAAGACAACAACTGAAGTGAACAAATGCATGAAGGCTGAATCCATAACATGTGCCAAAGCCCAACAGTGGTCTAATAATACCATGTTCAAATCAATGATGACCAATCTACATCAAGTTATAACAATTTTCTTCTTTGTAGTAGTATCTCAGAATTAAACCTGAACCTTAGCCTCACAGAGATGGAGAAGAACTCAGCAAGCTATTTTTTATGATGGATCAGATCAAGTACAAGTGACTTTGATCACAATCCATATGCTCTCAGGACTAATCATATAAAAACTGGAGAGAAGATGAAGCAGGCAACATAAGACCAAGAATGACATCCCAATCCTGTCCTTTAATGTAGACCACGTTTGTGGGCATCTAAAAATAACCAGAATGTTCATTCTGGTTTTACTGGTATCTCAAGCAATAATTGCTAGACAGTAATTATTCATGGCTGCATAAGAACTCGTCATGCCTGTCTAGTGAGATCGAGGGTCAGTTTGATCTCGAATCAGTCAAGGATAGAGAACATCATGACTCAACTGTTGTAAAGTGTGAACATCGTGCAATTGACAAGATCAAAGTAACCATAGTGTTGTTGTTTTGAAGTTAAGCACAAAACTACACAATGGGCTATCTGTGTTCTGCCTACCAAGGGTATTGAAAAGCGGTTTCTATCGTTGTAAGTCCGTAGACATACCGCTGTGCCACTGGGGGTGCAGCCATAATGAATCATGGTAATCGATTTTCCACTGAAGGTGATATGCTAAGCAAACATAATAATGCATGCCTATATCCCAGAAGAATATGTATAACAGATTTAGAACAATGATGAAACTGAAATGAGGTGTTATGTAGAATATGTATCAAAACATAGCAATGAAGATATTAGTCAGTGGGCCCAGTAACGAAAGATAAAAACAAGATGTACATGTACAATAAAAGAAGCATGTCATCAAGATTGGTTCTTGCAAAGCCGACATATATATATATTAGAAACATGCAATCAGAATTTATGTCTGCAACAAGTAGTTCATTGCTGCTATTCACAGGTAAGTCCAATATAATCGATATCCTTGAAAAGTTGACAAGAAAGGAAAAATCCATAAGGGATCCACAGTTTTTGGACTTGGTCTTTTCTCAAGTCGATGATTTTCATATAACTCCGAAAATCATAGTGGCGGAAGGAATGGTAGTTATCTGGGAACTGAGAAATACACTAACAACAGTATAGACAATCAGGGATCTCAGTGAATATTTCAATGACAAATTGATAAGTCTAACAAGAGATTCTGACAAGATTATTATTATTTTTGATACCTACAAGATGAATGTCTTTAAAACTTTAGCTAGAGAAAAGAAATGTTTCAGAAAAGATCCAATCTAGTAAGAAACCAGAGATGATGCATGCAACAAGAACATCACCATGTGTCAGTTTCATATCAAGATCACAACATGGCTTATTTGATTGATTACTTAGCAGAAAAACTAGACTCAAATAGTAAATTCTTCAAATTGGCTATTGTATCAGCATTTTATCATATCAATAGCCCTAGAAATATGTATTTTGAAGAAAACAACTATGAGGAAGCCGACACTTTGGTGCGATTTTAAGCAGAATTCGAAGCCAAGTGGGGTCCAAGTGGTTCCCTGTTGATATTATTCTCTCCAGATACAAATACCCTATTAGATTTTCATCTCCTGCTTTGAAACATATTTTTCTCGCTGCGATCAAGTGTTCTTCAGATACAATCAATTTTGACAAATTCAGGTGCAGAGCTAGCAAATACTTTGCCCGCTTACATGCATTCTCAGGGTCAGATAATATTGGAAGATTTTCAGAAGTAAGCAAGGCAATGGAATTAAGATGTACCTAGCAAACAGTGATGTTACCAAGACCCTACAGATGCTTTCTGAAGATGGCAAAGTGGCAGAATATCTTACTTCCACTTTGGCTACATTAATAGGTGCTGCATTTTGCTCAGCATATGCTCATATTCAGTGTATTTCTGAGCTACGATAGCTTATCTTCCGCAAACATATGTTTTAAAATGACAAGCTACCATCAACACTTGATGTTCTACAAGCATCACATCCCGAAAGTACTGTATGATGATGAGCCATTATTGGTCAGCGGGTTTTTTTCGATCCGCTACAGTATAGCAGTCTTTAATTTTGAAGTGATAGATTAGAGAGAATGCTGTCAGCAAACACCACCCACTGCCAACTCGTGAACTATTCTAATCGAATACTTTGTTTGTTTTTGAATTTCGTGCAAATCTACACGACGGCTATCTGCGCTATATGTATAGTAAGGTATATGGGCGTGTTGACTAAGGAATATTCTAGAGTAGATGTCTGTAATTTGTTGGCGATAAATTCGCCAATCAACGAACAACACGCACTCCATTTGTTTTTAAAATAATATATATATCTTAGAAACAAGTTGAACGTGTATACAAAATGTTTTACACTATGGAGATTATAGTTGTATCTTAAACACTATGCAGTTCCCTTCTTCTTGTCAAACGTCCACTTATGCCTATTCAATTGATTTAGAATTCAGTTGATAAGTCAAACTATTTTTCTATACTTCTCTCGTAATATTATCCATTTATTATAATTCACTTACATTGTTGCGTGAGTTACCGCAGTTGTATCCTGTACTTCCAATAATCATCTGCTTTTTCGTGTTCAATTAGCTTAGAACACCCTTTGATAAGACAAATTATTCTCCTTATCTCTTTCAAACTATTAATCTCACTCTAACATATCAACCATTAGGCCTTTCACTCCAACTATGGTTAACTTAGCATTTTCTAACTTTTTTCTCACCAAACTTCTCTTTTCCGTGACTTTACTTTTTACTCTCTCTCTCAGCTATTTATACGTCTATCATTTAGGCCTTCTAGAAATCTCTATAGACTCGACATCAATGAATTGCACACAACATTTGATAGCCTCGACATCAATGAATTACAAACACAAAATAAATTAACTAATAATACTACGTACACTAAACAGTCTTTTATATCTGACAGGGTTTAGCCACAAGAAGTAAAACTTTAAGTAACATATGGGCAGGGTTTTCTACCTTACAAATGGGTCTTTATTGACATGCAAACAAACAATGACCATTTTTACTGACATTGTTGAAATAAAGCAGTTTTACAGACAATGGTAAAATGTAAATTTTTATATCAATTCTTCATAAGTTTAAGAATGGTTAGCAACCTTGTATATATATGCTGAAATATTGTGTAATAAGATCTAAATGGAGCCCTTTTGAAATCCAAGATAATTACAGCACATACATCGAAAAACACTGGGCCACGAGACTTACGAAAATACATACATTTGCCGATCTCCAAAATTTTTTAAATACACCGAACTAAACTGTATAGTATGAAAAAACTGAAACTCGCAAATCAATTCAACCAATATGCCTAACATTCAAGATTAAAATCGTGGTAGACTGTAGATGTGATTCCTCTTTCTTCTTAATTAACATAGTACGAATTTCACACACTTTTGATTTAAAATGCGTAGAGAAATTATTAAGAGGAATCTGAAAAAGGAACATTTAATGTCTACTATAATGTTTATTAAAATATCAGACCAGTTGTTTGCTTTTCTTCACGTTATTTTGATGATATGACAACAAATATGGCTTAGGAAAAAATGTTAAATTATTGTTTCTTTCAATAGTATGCATTACACAAGAATCATATTTTTATTGACCTGAAAGGTTGGCTTGTTTTATGATACATTTAGACAAAAATAAACATGAAGCTTATTTTACACCTATAGATACCAGAGGTAATTACCAATAAAGTTTGTTTGTTTGTTTTTGAATTTCGCACAAAGCTACACGAGGGCTATCTGTGCTAGCCGTCCCTAATTTATCAGTGTAAGACTAGAGGGAAGGCAGCTAGTCATCACCACCCACCGCCAACTCTTGGGCTACTCTTTTACCAACGAATAGTGGGATTGACCGTCACATTATAACGCCCCCACGGCTGAAAGGGCGAGCATGTTTGGTGTGACAGGGATTCGAACCCGCGACCCTCAGATTGCGAGTCGTGTGAATAAAGTTTGTTTTAAGATTTATGCCATAGTCCAAAATACGTACTAACATGGTTTGTTTTTATAATATCTACGGTTACCAGAGGTAAATGCTTATAGGGTTTTAAAAAGTTATTGCACCACTCAAGTTTTTCACACTTTTCTCTTTCGAGTCCCTAATGCATGTATTTTCAAATACGTTTCATGGATAACGCAATACTGCCTAATTATTACATCGGCAGCTTTATAGGCTGTCTGGGCATTGCATCAGCCGTTTTTCGTTGTAAATAGAGGCTCTTACTGAGAGTCATGTTAGAAGCCTATCTGATATAACGTGTATGTGATGCTGTTGTGGCCAAGAGTTGTGATTCAACACCATTGCATCAGCCGTTTTTCGTTGTAAATAGAGGCTCTTACTGAGAGTCATGTTAGAAGCCTATCTGATATAACGTGTATGTGATGCTGTTGTGGCCAAGAGTTGTGATTCAACACCACAGTAAAAAGTTTCTTTGAGCAAAAAGGGACTTTTGAAAAGAAGATTGCTAGAAGAAATAAATTAATTAGTCTACCGTGAGCTGCTGGGTGCAAAAAATATAGGGAACTGGCTGTGTGGAGCAGCAGAAGGGAAATGGTATGAAGAAAGGTTCCACAGCAGCTGAAGATCGTGTTCTGAAATGCATAAGCCTGCAGAATCGTCGACTGTTTTCAACAGATCTCAAAAGAGCATGACAGGAAATTTCAGGAGTCACTGTCACTATGCACACCACCCAGTCTCGCTTGTGTTCAACTGGTTTCCCACCAAGATGACCAAGAAATAAACCCCTCCTCACAAACAAGATGAGGAATATGAGGCTAAACTGGGTCGAAGAGCACCTTGACTGGATTGAAGCAACGTTGAGCCAAGTGATCTTTCAGACGAATCAAAGATCAACTTGCACGGGTCTGATGGGAAGCACTTTGTCGACGTCGATGTGAAAAATAATTCCATCAAGCTTATTTTCATGCAACTGTGAAGCATCTGCATGGTCAGTTGATATGGGAATACATCTATGGCCAAGGTGTGGAACACCTGCATTTTGTGAAAGGCACTTTCAATGCCGACAAGTACTTCGAGATCCTCGATTCTCAGTTAAAGTCAACAGTTCAGAATCACGTCAGTGGAGCTGACCAGTACACATTCCAGGATGACTCTGCTTCATGCCACAGGGCATGGTAATACTTGTGCACTCTATGCAGTAGACGTTAAAGAAGTAGGAAATGTCACTCTATGTGTATTGAAAAGACATCTTAGGAAGGTGAAGGCAATAACACAGCTCTCAACCCTATCGGAAATTGTTGGAACGTAATGGTAACAAAGTGCAAGAGAAGAAACCGAGAAGCCCCTTGGAACTGCAGCAAGCCCTACTCTGCGAGTGGCATCATGAACTCACCCTTGCTTACATTCATTCAGTCTCTCGTGCACTTACTCTATGCTACGGCGATGTAAAGCAGTTATCAAGGCCAATATTAAAACCAGAAACAGACTCTGTGACCACTTTTTGTCTATTACATTAGTGGAGGTATTTTTTAAATCTAGGTTTTCTTACTCAGGGAACATTTTCGTGTTTGACAAGTATTTGTTGACTGGCTGCTGTGATACGTTTGTCGCGGTTGGCGTGTCAATAAAGATGCATATACACGTTTGGATAACTGAGCTTTGAATCAACCAACACCACATAATGTCCATGACCGTTTTACCCTAGTTTTGACACTTCTACATTGCACAATATCGTAAAGAAATTACAGGAACCAAGGAAATTGTGACAACAAGTGGATGATACAACAATGTTTTCCAACATATAAGAGAGTTTACGTCATTAGGTACGCAGTTACCACCAAGATGTACTTACATATTTCATATTGTCACATGTATGTTTACGGGAGGTACTTGTCTACAGAGGCTTATTTCATAATGTATGCAGTTTCCACAGGGAAGTGTCTAAAACGTGTGTCCTTTGATATAACAAGTTGTGTCACTTTATATATACTTAGAAAGTTTATTTTGTGTTCCATACAGTTACCAGAGAGCAGCGGATAAACGTTGCGTTCAAGATATTTATCAAAATATGGACACTTAAGACGTTAAAGGAAAAAAATTCTTGAAGTTTTTAGCTATAGCTTTTCTTACATTAGTCCCTTTAAAAGGTCCTTTGCCAAATCAAAACTTAATTTGATAGAAGTCCTGTTTTTGTTTCTGTTGAAACCTTGATAAGTAGAAACGTTCAGTAACAGTAGTTAATTCGTTTCGGCTAACTATAACTACATAGAATACCTCCTTTAAACAAAAGTTTTCCAGATAAAGTTTTTTTGCCCAAAAAGGAAAACGCTTCGTTTCTTCTTGTTTTTTATTAACACATTATATATGTGTTTCCTGTTTCGATGAAATGAGTCTTGTGATTCAAGGGAATGTATATTTCGCATCATCACTTTAGTGTTTGACCATTATCGACAAGCATGAATTCAGATTTATTTGGAACTTTTCTAATAGCTAAGCTGAATGTGTTTGTGCATCCATGGTAAGTTAAAAACGGACACTACCCAGCAACTAAAAAAAATACATATCACTATCAGTATTTAAAAAAAGTATTACAGATTGTAGGTGAGCCTTTTAACAGAACAGAAAACATTTTGTTCAGTTATATCTGTTTTACTTGATTTTTACTAAATTTGGGGAAACAAAATCAGTAAATTGAAAGAAGAGAAACGTTGATAAATTTTATCAGTTAATAAGATAATGTTGGATATTCTTCACTAAATGCCATCTCTGTTTTAAAGCAAATGAGACTCGAAACTCCGAATATGTTTTATAATAAAAAAGTTAAATATTAAGAAAACCTTACACTTATTAGCGAAACCTTTTTTTGATATACATTTTATAACCCTATTATGCCGTTTAGACTTTATTAAAGTAATGGACAAGCTTTTCTACTTTCTTCCTCACTTTATCTCAGGCTGGTTGTACTTCCTATAGCATTTCCTTCTAAGAAAAAGGAAGGAAGTCGTAGAAAATAGCTTTACTTTTATCTAGGAAATGTGCTGTGGCAAACAGCTCTAGTTTTCTATGAAAAAACTGAAGGAATAACCGAGTTTCATGTATTCAACATGAATATTCGAACGTTACCAGAAGAATAAAGAATAGTAAATTCTTCCTTTAACGAAACCTGCAATAGAAGGAAATCTTGTATTTTATATTGAAGTATATGTTCTATATATTTTAAAATTTTTACTCAAATCAATTTTATGAAGACTTATAATATGTGTTATTAATTGTTTTTTTTTTTTTTTTAATTATGCACAAAGCTGCACAAGGGCTAGCTGTGCTCTGCCCACCACGGGTATCGAAACCCGGTTTCTAGCGTTGTAAGTCCGCAGACATACCGCTGTGCCACTGGGGGGTTTGTTATTAATAGACCAAACAGAACTTAGTTTCTTATTCATTGGTTTAAAAGTAATTTACAATTGTAGGGTTTCAGGTAGTTTCCGAAATTAATGACATATCGTGGGAAAGGATAATGTGACTATATGATGTGTTTTCACAAAGTTAATGAAGAGCATTAGCAGACCAGTTCGAGATTTACAAAATAAAAAGAATCTTGCGTTTATCAGAAAAATGCTCTATGAAGTCGTTGAAATTACACTTCTATGATACATTATTAGAAGATAGGCTTTCAACTACCATAAAACATGAACCAGCCTCGTCTTATTTCCGAGAACGGTCATGTAATCCTGAAATAGATGGGATTTTTGTTTTATTGAAACCCGATCAACCAGTAACAATACCCTGACAAATATTTTTCCTGCGAATCGATAGATTACAATCTGTGTTATTCAGGACTCAGAAAAAAAATGTTTTATAAGAAGGAGCTTAGATAACATGATATTATTTTCACGATGACTTAATATAGTATGAATCATGGGTAGTGACTAAACGTTTTATAGACATTGGTACGGCTTAGGATATTATCTTGTAATATTATAAAAAGTTGTTTAAGGAATATATCATGGTTACACATTAATAATTAATAAACCAGACAAAGAATAACAGAAATGTTTTGTAAAATTATGAAGTACAACAAAACTCTCGATTCCTAATCTTATTGCATGGTTCTGCTAGTAAAACTAATAAACCAGACAAAGGATAACAGAAATGTTCTGTAAAGTTATGAAGTGCAACAAAGCTCTAGATTCCTAATCTTATTGCATGGTTCTGCTAGTAAAACTAATAAACCAGACAAAGGATAACAGAAATGTTCTGTAAAGTTATGAAGTGCAACAAAGCACTA
>NW_013665813.1:127435-133378 GCF_000517525.1 Limulus polyphemus | reverse complement strand
GATTCCTAATCTTATTGCATGGTTCTGCTAGTAAAACTAATAAACCAAACAAAGGATAACAGAAATGTTCTGTAAAGTTATGAAGTGCAACAAAGCTCTCGATTCCTAATCTTATTGCATGGTTCTGCTAGTAAAACTAATAAACCAGACAAAAGATAACAGAACTGTGCTGTAAAGTTATGAAGTGCAACAAAACTCTCGATTCCTAATCTTATTGCATGGTTCTGCTTGTAAAACTAATAAACCAGACAAAGGATAACAGAAATGTTCTGTAAAGATATGAACAAGACTGTTATCCATGAACGTAAGTTGAAACAAGATGCGCATTGCACTCTAGAAATTAAATCGTTGAAACTAAGTAAGAACCGAAATAGGTACCTGTTTGATGTCGTAAACAAAAACATGAAAACAGTTTAAAATATCCTCCAAATGCACAGTCAGAAGTGTGTGGATAAAAAAGCTTTCCTCAGCTAGCGACAAAACTACGAAATATTATGTATATATTATAACAAAAATATTCACCGACAAAACTAGACATCCGGTACGTAGAAAATTTTTTACCTGTACCTGTTGCTGAAACTTAAAGCTAATTAACAGTAGTTAAGAAATCCATTTTTGTCATGAAAACAGGTGTTTAAAAAATTTCCGAACTCCTTTTATTGACGCAACTTAAAACCAGATGTTCAGAACATGTCACAGCTTTATCTATTCATGAGACTTGAAACCAGTTGCTTACAATATTTGATAAATCTATTTTTGTTATGAAACCAGGTGTTATAATATTCCGAACACCATTTATTGATGAAAGTCGAAACCAAGTGTTTCAAACAAATTAGAATTTTATATTTTCAGTCTAGAAACAAATATCAAGGTATATATATAAACCTAATATAGGTACAACTACAAATAAGACATAGGAAATTTCAACGTGTTATCCAGTGACACAGCTTCATCAAAATTTAAAATCCTATAAAAATTTAAATAGTGACAAAACTGTATGTGAGGCTTACAGAATTCTTTATATCTCTATCCAGTAGCACTTAGGTTGAAGATAGGCTTCCCGCCTGTTCAACTCTGACAAAGGAATAAACAATAGAAATAGCTAAGGAACATAGTTCATGATTTTAGCTAACTAAATATTTTTTTTTCGTGTCCACAGGTTCTAGTTTTTGTATAATTATTATATTTAGAAACCGTGACTTTGGATAGCAAAAACTTCGTTAATCCTAACTGTTAGGCTAGACGTTGGTGAATATTTCGGGTACACAGCTTTCACATTTAATACCTACTATCAAACACTGAGAAATATATATATATCTTAAATGTCCATTTGCGTTTTCATGTTTAAGATATAAACATAAAGACACTTATTTATGATAGTATACGGAATGCATTCTCTACAGAATACATGCCAAGGATATAAGATACTTTCGCGAAAAATAAAAATACTCATGATAATGTATGCATTTTCACATAGAACACATTTGAAAGATATATATATTTGATACAGTGTAGAGGAGCATTTACCTAGATAAAACGAAGACATCTCTGTTGACGAAATAGGTAGGATAAAGTATTCATTTTCGCAGATAATACGTACATAAGAAACAAGACCCTTCTCATTGAACACAAGCAATATACAGGACACAGAATACATTCCATTAAATGACGAATAAACAGTAGTTTCATATCTACAAGCAAACCCACAACGGGATACATTATTCTTTGTCCCACAGAATAAACTCATAGAATTCAGACGCATTAGCTAAAATAATAAATATAGGAAAGATGCAGAGTGCATATAAACACAAATACAGAATATATATTATGCATTTTCGGGCATAAAACAAACATATCGTAGAGGATATATCCTCCCATAATATGTTAAATAACACAACAGTTTCGTTTGGCACACAAATTAACATAAAATTTCATAATATATTTACCTTCCTAAATATTTTCTTGGTAACAGTGAGTAAAGAAAAACACCTGTTAATATGTTGTTTTTTAGGCTTTAAAAGTTTTTTTCCATGAAATATCTTCAGTTCATAGGACACAGACTGGATGAAACTGTGAGCCTATGAGTGTACATGTACTTAAGATACATGGAGTTAAATACGAATATTTTTTTCGGTTATAAATATATATAAAAAAAAGATTAAACCTTTTGGTTTAAACGTCGAAAGCTGGCGAAGCATTAAAAATCAATAGATCAATATGGGATAAAAATTAAGCTGACTGCACATGTTGTTTTCTTAATATTCCTCTTAATAGCGGATTCAAAATCAGATGTGTGTGTGTGTGTAAACAATAGCATTTCAGATGTATCTTTTGTCTCCCACAATTCATTTCCCAAGAGGCCTTTCGTTCGATACCAGAACTTCTCAGTTAAGCTGGACAATAACAAACAAAATATTATCTGAAACATTATTTACCCCCCAGTGGCACAGCGGTATGTCTGCGGACTTACGATGCTAGAAATCGGGTTTCGATACTCGTGGTGGACAGAGCACAGATAGTCCATTGTGTAGCTTTGTGCATAACTTAAACAAAACAAAAGTGCATTATTCAGGGCTGCTATTTGCATAAAATGTTAATATAAATATAAAGCCTGAGCTGAGATGTTTTTTTTTTCTCTTTCATTCTGTGCATCATAATGATTCAGTATATTCGGATCTAAGTTAGATAATGTAAACAATCTATGAGTGATTCAAAGTATTGAAACAATCAGTCTGGGAACACTGTGAAAATGGAACACCTCAATAGCGAGGCATTTCTTAAATATTCGTAACAAAAGTAGTAAAATTCTTTGACATATGTGTTTGTTGTCCTTTTTCTTCGTGATTATTAAAACAAGCGCAAACGATCGCTTATGTAAATAGAATAAAGAAAACTTTGTATTAAAATATATTTTTAACATAACGAGTTTCGTCCACAATTAGCAAATGTTAGGAGACCAATAATGTTAAACGAATGCAAGCTAAATCAGAAAATTGATGCTACAACTTAATATAGCTTTATCATTCGTATGTCCTTCTGTCTCAGATCTCCATAAGCAAATCTATATCGTTTCAATCATTTTGTTAGTACACTCACCATGTTATAAAATCATAACTATAAATACTTTATTGCCTATAACATCACGATTATCGTTCAAATAGCTTAAAATTGTGTGAAGAATATTTAAACCAACTTAATTCTACAAATCGCTACTGGTACTGAATTGTGTAAAACTTTACTTTAAGCAAAGAAGACGAACTGTATATTTTAATGGGTCTTAGATACCTGTAAATACAAATAATGAGGAAAATCTAACCATGCAGGTTCTAACCACTTATTCTCGACGATCTTTTTCATTCATTTGGTCTATATGACGTTTGAGGTGAATATGATAAATTCCACAAAAGTCAAGTACTATCGCTAATAACTAACAAATAAGTAATCTCATTATGAGTTTAATTTAAAGATCATTCAAGACGTTTTTCATTATTCGGTGGTTCTTTAAAATGTTAAATGTTTGACATTTTTCTACTTTTATTATTCTGATATTGAAATTCGTCTGTTTAAAGTAAACTATAATTAATTCGGGTTTTAACATTTTACTTCTGAGCTTCATAGGTTAATACGATTAATATTTCATAGTTAGTGTGTGTGTGTGTCCTTTTTTTTGTATAACTGTGTAACTTTTGTATAAATTTTAGTACGCTCCGCGGTATCTCATCGGTAAATGCGAGGGGCTTATAATGTTAAAAATCGGGTTTCGATATCTGTGGTGGGCAGAGAACATATAGCCTATTGCTTGGTTTGCGCTTAACAACAACAAACATTCTAAATATTTTACAACAAACAACTCAGTCTTTGAACGAAAGTTAAAACTTAAACACATCATTTATTTAAACCCAAATCGATAACAACAAGTTCATTCTCTCTCGTTTACAATGAATGTATTGATTAATGTCTTGTTTGCGTGTTTAACGAAATGAGACAATTTTTTTATCAGAAAGAAACTTGTATCATGAACGTATTATAGTTCAGGAAATCTGGTTTCAATTTCACTTTAGCAATGTTTCAATATAACTATTCTAGTATAATATTATTTGCAAATCTTTATGTAACCCTCTTAATGAAAATTAAAAATAGGACAAAAGAAATGTGAAATATTATATAATATTAACTGCCTAGAAAAAACAAGCACGTCATTTGTTTTAAAAGGCATCTTCAATAAATAATGAGATTTTCTAAGCAAAACAAACCAAAACTTTACATCGCCGCTAAAGGGTGTGATTTTAATAAGGCTTCACAGTATAGTCTTTGATTAATTTTGTATTGTATTATCACGAAAGTTTGTATCTTGTTCGCCCAAGAACTAATTTTTAATGCGAATAAAATTAATGGAAATGCCGTTAATGACAAACGAAACTTGATGTTACTTGGACATTATATTTTAGAGCTAGGTTCAATAGATTAATTATTATTTCCATAACAAAATGCAGGCACCTCAAAACAGGTAAAGGACTTAGATACTAACGTTGAGAACGACAGGGACTTAGATACCAACGTTGAGAACGACAGTGTTTTGTTTCTATGATTGTTTGTTTGTTTGTTTTGAATTTCGCGCAAAGCTACACTAGGGCTATAAGCGCTAGCCGTCCCTAATTTAGCAGTGTAAGACTAGAGGGAAGGCAGCTAGTCATCACCACCCACCGCCAACTCTTGGGCTACTCTTTTACCGACAAATAGTGGGATTGACCGTCACATTATAACGCCCCCACGGCTGAAAGGGCGAGCATGTTTGGTGTGACGGGGATTCGAACTCAGATTGCGAGTCGAGCGCCTTAACCACCTAGCCATGCCGGGCCTTGTTTCTATGAGAAATCAATTTAGTATTGCCTTAAAACAGCATTGTTTAATGACATTTCTTAGCTGGATAACAATTTATATTTAACTTTTATAAAGTTGTACGATTTATAATTGCTTTAAATGTATTTGGCCAAAACCCGTTTTATTTTACTATTTGACTGTAATCATTATTAAGAAAAGAAAAATAGTGAAAAACTAAATTAATTGTACTCTTGATCAAAATATTATAACTGTTTTTAAAAAAAATTGCTATGGGTATTATTAGAATTATTATATAGAACAAAACATACAAATACCCAAATAAATGTTCGTATATTTTGACATATCAATGAAATATATACATTTACTGGATAACCCCATGTTTATTGTCATGCAACCAATGTATTTTTTTACAGTTGCCTTTAGTTAAATGTATTAAGAATTTCAGCTTTTATTTGAATCGAAGCATTTTTAATCCCTCAACACACGCAGTACAAACATATATCCTTGATAAACAGAAACATTACTATACTTCTTTGAACTATTACTACAATTTTACGTTAAGAGTGTAATTATGTCGGTGAATTATGAACTTTACTCTAAAGTTAAAGTTGTGGTAAGAACAGGATTATAGACGGGATTAAATGATAACTTTTATGAAGGCTTTAAGCTAAGATTAAGAAGTTCTGTGGTGAACATAGAAAAAAGGCATCTAACGCGGTATTACACTTAAAAACGAAATTAGCGGCGAACACAGACAAAAATACACTGTCATGGGCTTTACGCTACAGAAAACCAAGCACACTGGCGAAGATGAGACTTTCAATTACTGAAATAGAAGTATCGTAGTAAACAGATGGAGAAAATAAACTGCTACCATGCGTTTGACACTGAAAACAGGAGTATAGAGGTGAGCATAGGAAAAAATCTGTAACACTGGAGTATATAAGTGAACTCACTAACATTGGAGTGTAGAGGTGAGTATAGGAAGAAATCTGTAACACTGGAGTATATAAGTGAACTCACTAACATTGGAGTGTAGAGGTGAGCATAGGAAGAACTCACTAACATTGGAGTGTAGAGGTGAGCATAGGAAGAAATCTG